>NW_007378024.1:171158-172219 GCF_000475195.1 Diaphorina citri | reverse complement strand
GATGTAATGTTAAGGTGTGTCCACACATTGTCAACCGGCCATCGATCAATGGCGATGACTGAACAGGTCCACACTACCTCAACAACATAGTTTTATCTCGCCGATCACCTTAACATTATGGGTATCTATTTAAAGAAAAACCTTTGTCAAAAGGATCCTCCTTATAATATATGTACAATTGTACATACACATTTAATGGTCCAATGCGTTTTATTGTGAGTTTATAATCTGAGATAATTCAGGCTCTACGATCGCTACTTACTTTGAACGGCTCAAACAAATTGGTGTAGACTTCTTCAAAGTCGGGATCAAACTTGACAGGTCTGGATTGATACAGGACATAGATCAGTTGAAACAGATTGATGCTTATGAAGAACAGATTCCAGATGAATATGTCGGGGGCACAAGCTACTCTCCATGCCCAGGATGATAGAAATGAGAAGCCTGAGGAGAAAGAATAGAATACATAATACATAGGACATGGAATGTAGGCACATGACAGTGCGCCAGGCCAAGTTCCGGCCTAAGCACGCAAATGTTAACATGAAAACAAAAGGAAAAACATTGCCAAGTTGAAATTGAGAGAAGGTTGAAGGAATTGAGATTCAGCACTTTCAGCTGACACGAAAAACTGGGAATGCAGACTTGGCCTTAATTTTCTGATCTTTCCTCTTTTGTTGACTGACATTTTTGGATAGGAACTTGGCCTTTTTTCACATTTGTGTTTTTGTGGGAGTATAATATAGGTACCTTGTTTATCCTGCTGGGATGGGACTGAAAAGTCCCTTCACCCCCTAAGCCTAACCAAGGCCTTGTATAATTTTACAGTTTATGTGTATACAGTTGCAAATGGATCAGTGCTTTTATGAAGGTACAATTCGAAATGACTGGGTCACGTCACTTGGCACTTACCAACAATAAGGAATGTGTGCATACAGATGAGACCATAGCGGTTGGTTGGTAGAGCGTAGGATATGAAGAAGAAAAGATGGGCCGTGTTGAACAGCCAATGCTGAAACTCCTTCCAGTTGTGACACCATCCAAAGAGACCTTCGAAGGAA
>NW_007378024.1:157215-169237 GCF_000475195.1 Diaphorina citri | reverse complement strand
ACTTATAATAATAATAATAATAATAATAATTAATAATAATAATAATAATAATAATAATTATAATAATAAAGTCAACGAAGTTCAGCTCTTTTTCGACCGACCACTTCTTTAGGTTTATGTGCCTTTTCTTTAGGTGGGGATACTGAACGTTAGGATGCCGACGACATTTACCAAGGAGAAGTTCTGTGCGATAGTCGTCGGTCTAGCTAGACTCATGGCGCCCTTTATTCATCAACTACAGCTCTTGACCTGACCTTGTAATGGATGGTTTATAGTATCGAACACTTCACAAACTCCATAGATCGTCTGATCCTACGACTATAGTTATATAAACACACTAGAAACAATACTGAATTGACACTTGAACATCTCTTACACCTGAAGACAAGGATGTATTGTGATATTGCTAATCTTTATACATACGTATTGGTATAGGTGTTATATAATTTTAGACTTTCTATTTAGACCACAGTCGCTACCACAATTTGGATGACGACCTTAAATATTAAAAGTTCATACAGAATAAAAAGATCGAGTTTATCTAAATAGTGTGGGCCGGTGATTTCGACCCCCGGCGGATGCGACGTGAACAGCCAATTTGATTATATATTCAAGTACCCTTCAAAGTCCCAAAGACTTTTTTGGGGGGCTTGTAGGCTTATGGTTATAGGTCTATGAGTCTATGACATGGAATTCATGTCCAATCCAAAATTTTGCACAAGTTATTTGTAGGCCTAGAAACCCAGAGCTCTTGACTGGTTTGTAAGATTAATATCCACGGCCAAAATTTTGCTCTCTTCTAGTTGTTCAAATAAGGACATTTTTAGTTGTTCCAGTACGTTTTGGTCATTTTACGCTGGGCTTTTAGGACGTTCGACACTGGGCCTTTTAGAGCGTAAGTAAAGGTACAAAAAGGTTTTGATAATGTTTGTATGGCGTATTGCATATCTAAATGAGTTGACAGGCGACTAGAGAAATTTTAGCCTTATTGGCTGGAATGATTTGTGTACCTACACTTACCTAGGTAACAAGGAATTGCTTTACAGGTAAGATTGTAAGAAGTGTAAGAACCCATGAGAAAGTACCTATTTGATTCAATAGAAACACCTACGAAGAGAATAATTTCAGAGGGGATTTAAATATTCAACCAACCTGATTCAGGCGAACTATTTATAACCTTTTCCATGGCAATATTTTTCTTCACAGCTTTCAGCATGGATGTTCTTCTCTCTTTAGATTTGATGGCTGACGTCACACAAGGCAGTCGAATATCTAGATGAGATCCTTTCTCAGTCATGATCTGAAATCATTAATATTTATTTTTTCAAGAAGTTTGATAGAGACAACTGTAACTGCTAAACTGTAACTCCCAAAATCGAACAGGATAGGAGAAAGCCTCTCCGGACGGGAATCGAACCCGTGGCCCAGCGCTTACATGGCAGACACGCTACCAACCATCCAACCAAGCTAACCAGACTGGCAATCGTTTATTTTACTTGAAAGCGAACCTAAGATTTGGTATTGATAAAAGTAGGCCCACAGCCCAGCGATTATAGGCATATGAATAGAATTATTGAATACCTAACAATAATTCTTATACCTATTCTTAAAAAGAAAAAAAATCGCTCAAGTACAAACAACCTAATTTTGCAATTTTGCATGGACTATTAAGGAAAATTTAAAAATATTATTTTCCGATTTTATCTAATTTTGCATGGACTATTAGAGAAATTCAAATATTTTCTGATTTTCTCTCTCACTCACTCCCTCACTCGAAATGACGCGTCGTGTGACCTTGAACTTGTCTCTGCTCTGTGATTATTTCCTATCTCACTCTCTCCTTTGCACTTCTCTACCCTCTCTCGCTCTATGTATCTCTTTCTCTCTCTCTCTCGATCTCTTTCTTTTACTCTTCCCTTGCATTTGTCTCGACTGTGATATCTCCTATCTCACTCTATGTTATCTACCTTCCTGACTCTCTCTCTCTCTTCCTCTTTCCTTTGAGCTTGTTACTTTTTCCGACTGTGGTATCTCATTAAATCTCCTATCTCTCTCAACGCATCTCTTTCTTTCTTTCTCTCTCTCTCTCTCTCTCTCTCTCTCTCTCCTTTGAGCTATTGAGCTTCTCTATCTACTTAAAATCTCTTGCTGTATTTTCATTTCAGGTTTCAGGTCAGGGTTGGATATGGATTTTGTTAAATTCTTGAATTTTTCCTCTTTGTATAGCATGACCACGTTGGCTGCCATGGGACGCTTAGGTATGTATTTTAAATGGTTTTCTGAAAGAGGGGCTTCTGAGTGAAATTTTGGCTGCGGGTTCGATTCCCACCCGGGGCGGATTTTATCCTGAAGGGATAAGGTTCGTTCTGGAAACGACTGGTTTTCTCCTATCCTGTCTTCCTTCTCTCTTCGATTTCGGGACGATAAGACCTGAGCAGTTGGAGTTCCATCTACTGGAAAAAATAATAATAATAATAATACGACAGTAAAATACCGCTTTACCTCACTTGAAATCAACCCTGTTCTTCTCCCTACCTTGTTATTCATGGCGTAAAGTTTAGTAGTGATATCCTTGGCTACCAAAACAGTCATGACGTTCGCCAAATAGGTCTCCTTGACAAACAGATACTCCAGGGTTGATCTTTGCCAGTACATTATCCTGCAGGTTGTGTGAGCTATGATTGATACCTGGAAAATAATGGAAATGTGGGTAGTGAAGACGAAATCGTCTGGCTGGGGGACATTAGACAGGGAGTATACCAGCCTGAATTTCCCTTGCTAAAGAAATAGCAAAGGTTAAGTGCGAAGGGCATCCACTCGTAAAATTTGTAGCCAAATTCCGGGAAAAAATCGGGAAATCCGTATTTTTTCACCATTTTGCCAGTTTGTTCCGTATATGCCGAAAAAAAAGTTGGCAACCCTAGTAGGTAGCTACCTACTCATTATAGAGATTGCACTCTCTTATTAGCTAATTATTAGTTTATTTGATGGATTTGTAGGTATAATTGTTTAGTACCTACCTACGGCGATCTAGGTTCTTTCTGATTATTAGCTATTAGTATTTTATTTGTTCAGTCTTCCTTTTGCCCACTCGTTGAAATCGACACTTGGCGGTAGTTGTAGAGACCTCTAAAGTACTTTTAAGCTTCAAAGAGCGACTAATGCAGACTGACTGACTTGGCTGAGTTTAGTTTAATAAAAACTAGCATTATCCCCGACCAATTATTTGGAGGTGAAGAAAGTGCATTTTGTGTTGTGGTGGGAGAACATTGGATGTAAAATGTTTGCCCCTCCAGAATTCAGAATTGAATAAAATCAGAAAAACCTCTTGGAAACATAAACTCCTAATTCCAAAGTGTGAGCTAGGATGACGTTTTGGTGCATGGCTATTTTGAACCAAAGAAGTTCTTCAGACAATACTAGTGATAATTTCCATGGAATTGAATATGCTATGATTGCGCAAACATCTTTGTATTGAGTAAGGTAATGGTGGGGCGAGTCCATTATTGAGGCAGGTCATGAATTCAAGGGGAGAACATGTACCCGACCTATCTCAATGAAAACCTCGTTGTGTTTTTGAACTCGTCTAGAATAGAGTGCAATTGCATTGAATAATTAATGACGTAGTGATGTGACGTCATCAATAGACAAAACCATTCTTCCCCCTCTTTCTATTTCAAGTAAAAAAAATATAGCAAAATAGCCAAATTAGGAAAAAAAAATCCAAGGATAGAATACTGACAACATGTGATTTGAGATCATTGAACCCTTGTCGTAAACGGTCTTTGACTTGGAATTTCGCGTAACTTTGTATCCACCAGGCCGTAAGTATTATTTTACAAACATCAATTTCGTCTGTGAATTAAAAATATTTTTTTAGAAAAAAAGAAAAAAAATCACTTCGTAAGTAGCTTAGTAAGAATTTTTATTTATTTATTTTTAAAGTTTTCTTTCTTCAACTTTTAAACATAATTATAATACCTACCTACAATTAGAATTATTTTTAAAATAAAATAAAAATAGATAGCTACCTACCTAACATAAATTACTATTGATAGATAATTACTATTGTTGTACGTAGGTAAGTAGAAAGCCTTGTTTTTTATATTATTTATTTTTATTTTTCCTGTTAGGGAGCCTCTTGTAAATTATCAATATAATCAAAAATGTTGCTCAGCTCATTTTCCTGCTTATGAAATACGTACCTATAATTAAAATAAATCAATGAAATATTGACAATTCCAATTTTGTCGAAGTTTCATATTCAGTTTTTCCTCATTACACCTATTTCCTATTTGCCCACTGTATTGACAGTTAGGTATTAAAATGTGACATCTGTGTACATATGTAGCTTAGTAGATTGTTTTGTAGTCGATTTGTTTTTCTCAGTCAGAAAAGCACTTTGAAGTGATGAAGTGAGCACTTTGAAGTGGACTTTGAAGTGAGCACTTTGAAGTGGACTAGAGACTAGAGATTAGTCTCTAACTAAAGGCTAAAGGCCAAAGACCCAGAGTTCAAAATTTTGGACCCTTTTTGTAGTCCTAAAAGCTCAGCCTAAATGTGTACCTACCTTGTATTCATAATATCTTGTCCAAAATTTTGGACATTGCGTACTTTAGGGACAAATTTAACTCATTTCAATTTTTTTTTTTTTTTTTTTTTTTCTGAGAAATTTTCACCTTCTTACGTAAGGTACTCCGTAAAAGCAAGGCTAAAACTTCTATTTGGACAGCATTACCTAAGCAGAAAAGAACCATCCACAAGAGCAATTCCCTTTTGATTGTTTCTTTTCTGCCTAATGCTGTCCATTTTTTTTTACTGCTTTCGTGGAATTATCTTGGTTAAAATTTCATATTTGTACAACTTTATTTATACTTCAACGAAACCTACTTGCGCAAGTGTGCACTTGTGCAGTAACACTTCTGAAAGTACCTCCGATTTTCAGTCCCTCAAGAAATCTGATCTAATGTAGGTAACTCAAGCCTTAAAATTGGATAGCTAAAATGATGAAGCACATTATGGGGCAAGGAAGGGAACAACAACTGAAACATCCTGTTTCAAAATTTCAGTCAGTAGATAAAAAGTGCAAACAAGTACCCTGCTAATAAAACAGTTTCACTATTTGCCATGATGCGCATTATGAAACAAAGTATTAACAGGCGAATAGTAATAGTCACAATATCTGTGAGGCTATTAGCCTGTTCGGTCTAAGGCTAAAAACATAGTGGAGCGCTTAAAGCAGGTAGATGGAAAAGACAATAGAGGAAAACGACGAATTCAAACGGCATAGAACTAATCACGTCCTGTTGTAATTTTGTTATTTATTACAATAAAGAGTTATTATTATTATTCTGGCTGGGGGACGTTAAACCGTCTGGCTGGGGGACGTTAAACAGGGAGTAGACCAGCTTAGTCTGGCTGGGGGACTATAAACAGTGAGTATACCTGCCTGAATTTCCTTTGCTAAAGAAATAGCAAAGGTTGAGTGCGAAGGGCATCCCCTCGTGAAATTCTGTAGCCAAAACCAAATGTCAGCCCAAAGCAATCACCCTAGTTAGGGCTGATTGAGGGCTGACGAAAAACGCCGACCCCGTCTGTACACGGGAAAAGGCGAAGAAGAAGAAGAAGAAGAAGAAGAAGAAGAAGAAGAAGAAGAAGCAAATTAATGCCTTTTTTAAAATTTCTGTGGGTATTCTGTATTCTCGGTACATATCACATCACTAAGCATCGCACATCGTCTAGGTCTACACCAGTGGTTCTCAAACTTTTTGGCCTCGCCTCCCATTTTGACATTCCCAATCACCCATGTAAATTGTAAACGTCAGATGGGGCTTTTATACCTTGCTCACTCTTGGGCATTTGAGGATGGGAAGAATGAGAGGCAAAGCAATTAAAGGTCCATTTCGCCATGAGCATCTTTATTTAAGTACTAGGTAACTAGGATATCGACTTATTGATTTATTTATTCATGTACAAATTTCTGCTATGTTACCTATTGCTCCCTATTTTAGTACGTTTTACGTGTAGGCACCAAGTCAACTAAGTGTAGGTAGGTACCTACTACTATTTACCTTGAATTTGTTTTCCGAATTGGCTCTACTCTCAAACTCTGGCGAATCCAGGAACTCTCCCGTTGCTATGGGATGCAAATATTGTTTATCCTGGGCCACATATGCTTTCCCCGTCAGTAGTAATGCCAGCCGATCTGTTCTAGTGATGTTCTGGACGGCATAAGCCTCACCGGGTTGTAGAGTTTGGGTTTTGATGACCTGGTCATTGACTAGCTTTTTAAACTGTAACCTGGACACCTGTAAAGTTAGGGAAAGGCACACAAGAGACGTCAGTATTCCCTTCTTTAGGATGTAATGTTAAGGTGTGTCCACACATTGTCAACCGGCCATCGATCAATGGCGATGACTGACAGGTCCACACGGCACACTACCTCAACAACATAGTTTTATCTCGCCGATCACCTTAACATTATGGGTATCTATTTAAAGAAAAACCTTTATCGAAAGGATCCTCCTTATATGTACATACATACATACACATTTAATGGTCCAATGCGTTTTATTGTGAGTTTATAATCTGAGATCTAATATGATCGCTACTTACTTTGAACGGCTCAAACAAATTGGTGTAGACTTCTTCAAAGTCGGGATCAAACTTGACCGGTCTGGATTGATACAGGACATAGATCAGTTGAAACAGATTGATGCTTATGAAGAACAGATTCCAAATGAATATGTCGGGGGCACAAGCTACTCTCCATGCCCAGGATGATAGAAATGAGAAGCCTGAGGAGAAAGAATAGAATACATAATACATAGGACATGGAATGTAGGCACATGACAGTGCGCCAGGCCAAGTTCCGGCCTAAGCACGCAAATGTTAACATGAAAACAAAAGGAAAAACATTGCCAAGTTGAAATTGAGAGAAGGTTGAAGGAATTGAGATTCAGCACTTTCAGCTGACACGAAAAACTGGGAATGCAGACTTGGCCTTAATTTTCTGATCTTTCCTCTTTTGTTGACTGACATTTTTGGATAGGAACTTGGCCTTTTTTCACATTTGTGTTTTTGTGGGAGTATAATATAGGTACCTTGTTTATCCTGCTGGGATGGGACTGAAAAGTCCCTTCACCCCCTAAGCCTAACCAAGGCCTTGTATAATTTTACAGTTTATGTGTATACAGTTGCAAATGGATCAGTGCTTTTATGAAGGTACAATTCGAAATGACTGGGTCACGTCACTTGGCACTTACCAACAATAAGGAATGTGTGCATACAGATGAGACCATAGCGGTTGGTTGGTAGAGCGTAGGATATGAAGAAGAAAAGATGGGCCGTGTTGAACAGCCAATGCTGAAACTCCTTCCAGTTGTGACACCATCCAAATAGACCTTCGAAGGAAGAAAACGGGATGAAAATCGGACCAAAAATAAATAATGCTTTCCAAAAAGAATGACGAAAAATAAAATAAATTGGTACATCATAGGTAGTTACTTCGTACATTGGGATATATAAAGGTGTGTTCACACATAGTCGACCGGCCGTCTATTGATGTCGACTGAACCGTCCACACTGCCTCGACAACATAGATTCACCTCGTCGATCGACGCGACCGATCGCCTATGTTTATACATAACTTTATGTGGACAGCAGAGTAACCTCCGTGACCGAGTGGGTATCACGCTCAGCTTGCATACCGGATGTCCCGGGTTCGATTCCCGGGAGAGCCGAAGTTTTTTCGAATCTTTGCTTGTGGTGCGGGTGCACTCAGCCTCGTAAACTCAATTGAACTACGGTATGCGTCAAAACTGTAGCGTCTGTAGTACATCACAAAAAATGATACCTACCTGAAGAAATTAGCAGACTTGTGCTAAACAGCACCGCATTTCTGTCATCCTTTGTCATTCATTACTGCCAAGTCAAGAATGATTGACCGAGAAAGAAGTAGGCAGTAGTGCAGTACCTAATTAGGTATACCTCCATCAAAAATATCAGTTTATTAAAATTGGCATGAGATATCTACAACTACAAATCTGCAATTCTGTACTTAAGGGTGAGCTACAACTACAGCCTTTAAGAGAGACACATGGGCTAATCAAATGTTTAAAATCCATGGGTCTCAAGTTATTGGCAAAACAGTATAGTAAAGGGTTAAAATTAATTTAGAAATCTATTACTGAGCATGCATAATAAAATTACAAGTAGGTAGGTATAATTAGTTATACCTAGTTCTCGTTTAAAAGTTGGTCCAACTTTTTTCAAAATACACTCAGAATGAGCTTAAAATAGCTAAAAAAAGAAAGAAAAAAGTTATGTAAAGGTAACAAAAAATTAGCGTCAAAATTGATTCTTATAGTTAGGTATAAAAGTATGAAGATTAGTTTTAAGAAGCATTATTTTATTATTAACAAAAGCACAAAGTTACCGCTCTAAAACACCTACCTGTTGTAATGATGGATCCATTTTTGGTAAAGTTGTGCGTGAATGTATGATTGATCAATGTCGAATTGAAATCTTCATACAAGAAAGAAGAAATGTTCAAGAATTCGTCGGAAGGGTCTACCCGGGCGGCCATTGTTTGGCATTTTAAAAGGGAAATGCTTTTCCTGAAGGGAGTTCCATATTGATTTCCCAGGCAGAACTTGCGCTTTTACATTGTTGCTAGGAGGAGGGTACTTCGGGTTATTTCGGCTTCATTTTGAGTTCCTGAGAAAAAGAGGAAAAGTTTTAGCGGGAGTTTGAAAACCTGGAATTCAAATTTTCTCCGGAAACTTTAGTATGCCAGCCACATTGAGATTTCAGGTAGTACCTAAGCCTAAAGAGTACCTCGATTTCCTATGAATTTGAGCATGTTTATTATTAATTATTGTTATTATGATTTATAGGGTAGGATTCTCACACTGTGAGCTCTTCCACTCAACCAAAGAATGGCCAGCATGGGCCTATTGTCTGGATTACCTTCAGGTTTCGATCCCCAGAGAAGACCAAAATTACGAACTGCTAGGTATAGCTTATAGGGAGGTACCTACAAATTTATTGTAGGTAGTAGGGTTGCCAACCGTACGTTATTTCCCGGAACAATCCGTATTTTTGTCAAAAATCAAATGTTCCGCCGGAACGCAGACAGTAACAGTACTGTAATCTCAATGTCTTATCTTCATAATTCCTTTTCGAATTATTCTAGTGGCGGACGATAGATTAGATTTAACAAATGGGAATCTATTTGATTTACTTGAAAATTTTTTTTGACCCGATTACATTACTTTCCTTCCTATAGGATAAGGAAAGTAAAAATATTTGAAAGTCAAATCTTTTATTTGACCCAATAGAATAGGAATAGGTAGATAAGAAGTTAGAAAATAGACAAAAACAAATTAATGCATTAAATACCTCAATCTAAAGTAAGTTATTGAATAAAAATTTGTGAGAGATCAGAAATGTCAGAATTTGAAGCAATCCCGAAAATATACAAACGAAATCGGTCTAATAAAATAAAATCAAAATCACTGCGAAAATCCCTACAATTTTAAAATCTCCCCCGTCCGATGGGATATTTTAACATGAATTCCCTCCCTCCAATACGGGAAAAATCCCACACAACAATCGTAGAGTGAGGGCAACAACCTTCAAAGCAAGTGCTAGTCTCGTAGTAAATTCCGTAGTAGTTTTGACCTTGGGAGTATTTTCTTTCTCTCTCGCACACTCTCCATTCAAAACACAATGGCTGCCTGCCACACGCATGCGCAATGAAATAACTGTGACCTGTATTATTTGTTGCTGTGATTTCCCGAATTTGTTATTGAAATTTTTGATTGATTTCTTTTATTTTGTAGGCAATTTTACTTTCGTTATCCTCTAATATGGAAAGTAGATTGATAATGTATTGATTTCTATATGAGCACTTACCTTCGTAGGTAGGTAGTCTAGTGTAAATTTCATATTTTTCTTGGCTTTTTTTTTACTTTCTATTACCTACCTAGATCTACATTACTTATACTTCAATCCAGTTCTTTTGTTCAATGTCCGAGTTACTCAAGTCTGGGTGGGTACATTTCAGTATTTTGTGGACCTAAGGTTTCATTTTACACTTCTTATTTCATCATCTCAACCTAAATAATGTACCCACTTGAGTGATAAAAAAATTCTTTCCTTCTAAAGTTCTAAGCTCTAACCCCATCAGTTATCCAGCACTAATTTCATTCCGTATCTTAATTTTCCATTCTACTCAGTACGCGATTACATTCCAAACAAGTGAAACAAGTACCACCAGTGCCCTCTGTACAAATCTACTGCACATTGTTGCAAATATTTCAAACATACCTACTCATGACGAGCAGAAAAGTTGCGCAAATTCAACGCTAGGTGGCACCTCTAAATTGGCCAGGTCTCAGGGCTAAACCCCCCTATCCCTCCCATAGATTAGGTACAGAATGACGTGAGCTACACAGGCTCCCACCTCTCAGACCAGACATGAGTACCAGACATAATCAATAACACAAAGTAGGTACATCTCAAACTGAGGTACAGTTGAGTTTGTCGAGGATAGCCCACCTCTGTGGCCGAGTGGTCAAGAGCACTAACTCTCAACCTGGAGGTGCTGGGTTCGAATCCCGGCCAGAGCGGAAATTTTCTGACCGAAATTTTTTGTTCCTAGATAGGCATGGATGTAGAATGTGCCTTGAAGTATTGCGAAAGCGGTTCCAAGGTACTTAAAAATCAAGGTACAATCTTAAAATAAGACGAAGAAGGAGTTAGAATATCCAGGTACTAGGATGAAAGTCCCATCAAAATGTCCCTATTAAGAAGGAAAAAAGGTACATGAAAAGGCATAAGGAATGAAACAACCTTTAAGGAACATCAAAGGTCTCTGGAGTCTGATCAACATCAGGCTAGGGAGAGCTGGTCTTCCCATTTTCACAAAATAGACAGGATTTGTTACCAAATGTGTACGATATCATCCCTACGAAAATATACGGAATAAACCAGGAATCATTATTCTACCGAGTGTATATAACATTATATTATTCAATGTTGGCACACTCTAATAAATATTAATAAAAAAAATATTCTACCGTGTAGAACTAGAGTGGCTACTGTGTTACAGAAATACAGACAGACTGAGAACTCCTACGAGAAGTGTAGGTAAGGAGGTATCGTTTCATTTCAAGGTGTACCCAAGGAGGTTAGAAGAAAGGGTGTACCCAATACCTACAGACAGAATGTAGACTCTAATACCTTCTACAGAATAGATTCGTAGACTCTGAAGTAGAAAGGAAAATGAAGGTTGAAACAAAGAAGGAGACACCTTTTTTTATGGACTAATGGCCGGATCCACACAGTGAGTTTAAACTCTGTTTAACTCTCTCTCTCTCGGATTAAACAACCCGATTGGCTGATTTCAATAAATTTTCCAAAATTTCAAGAGTTCACCTTAAATGGAGTTTAAACTCCCTCGGTTATAAACGTGAAACTGGGAGTATCCCCGAGTATCTAACAAGGTCTGAAGGTCCACAATTTTATTCCACATATTCAAACATGAAATTCATGTCCAATCCTATTTTAAACTATTGTTACGTGAAACGGTAACAACAGTGCAGCAGACATCTACTGACCTTGATAATCTGTATTATTGCGCTGCTAAATCTATTTTTTATTATTATTATTATTATTTTTTTTTAATGACTCATATGGAAACTGCAATTCATTTCAGGAAGTTTCAGACCTGCGCACTACATGGCTAGACCTGAATGTGCGCAATAAATCCTACTGCTCCGAAGCAATGCAAATTGCAAATTTTGCACAAGTACCGAGGTAGGAAGGTACTTGGTAGGAGGAACAACTCTGTATTGATTATAAAGAGGAAAATGAGAGGAGGAGGGTAGAAAAATTTGAACTTCTACCTTGAAATTTTTCGCTGAAAGTGAAATTCATGCCCGCGGCTTTGGATCTTTCAATTTTTTTTTTTTTTTTTTTTTTTTTTTTTTGAAATTTTTTCCTTTTTTCCTAACGT
>NW_007378024.1:78629-157020 GCF_000475195.1 Diaphorina citri | reverse complement strand
ATGAACCATCCCTAGTTAGTTTGTAGCGCGTCTGTCGTGTAAGTGCTAGGTCGTGGGTTCGATTCCCACCCGGGGCGGATTTTATAAACAGATAAGGTTCGTTCCCGGAACGGCTGGCTTTCTCCTATCCTGTCCTCCGTCTCTCTTCGATTTCGGGGCGACAAGACCTCAGCAGTTTAGCAGTGACAGTTCCCTCTATCAAACTTGGGACTCTTGAGTGGAAACAGACCTTTGAGTGAAAATGAGGACAAATTTGGAGATTTTCAAATAATATGCTTTAACGTCACTGAACAGTAAGGTTTGGGGACAGGGATTTTACCCTCCATTTGGTGACAATCTACCCTCCTACTCACATTAACCTCACCCACCGGACCGGAAATTCCTGAAAAGCTAGCAGCACATGATTGCCGTGATGGTCACCGATCCGGATACCAACCACGCTCAACGTTGCTTAACTTCAGTGATCAATTGGGATCATATTCTCCACGGAATGGATTATCATCGAATTTTCCAATATGGGCCAAGGTCACTTCTTCTCTTTGTGAACCAATCCAGAAGGAATGTCACTTATGTAACTCAGTGTGTTATTATATCGGCCTAACACACTCATATACACTGCATTTACTATTTGTAGTGACGGAGGGTAGGTATAAACTGAGGATCTGAGGAGAGACTAAACAGAGAGCAAATTCAAAACTGAGCTGACAAGAAAAAGACTAACACATCACACAGAAAATGATGAAGGAGAGGGAGAGGAGGAGTTGAAGAAGAAGAACAAGAACAAGAAGAACAACAACAACAAGTGGCAAATTGTGATCGGTAGAGATCTGTATAAAGAGTGGGTTTAAAAACATGAACTACTCTTTTCAGTCAACGACTCATTGAATCAGATTTTGAAAGATGTACGCTGACTCCAGTGGCGTAGCGTGGTCTAAAGTCAAGTGTAAGGCGTGTAGGGCACTAATTTCCATCACCATGCACATTACTACATAAATCATGCACATGCTTCTTCATAAATATTTAAGGTCAATATTTAAGGGTATTTGAGTAAATTTTGAGTGTATGGCCGCCATAACATTCACGCCCTACATGGACGCTACGCCACTGCTCCACTCTGTTTCTAGCCTTAGGCGTCAACTTAGTCGCTACTTCACGTCAAAGACACCAAAAGTTTGACCCGATTACATTACTTTCCTTCCTATAGGATAAAGAAAGTAAAAAACGTCAGAAATGAGACAAGAAGACTTGAAGAGGGAACATCTCTAAGCGAGATAAACTTGAACTTGAGAGAAATAATAAAGAAACATTGTGCTGATGGTGCTCCAGAAAGTAAAAAACGTCAGAAATGAGACAAGAAGACTTGAAGAGGGAACATCTCTAAGCGAGATAAACTTGAACTTGAGAGAAATAATGAAGAAACATTGTGCTGATGGTGCTCGCTCTGTCTAAATAGCTGACCTACATTCAACCATGAAAAATTGCAATTCAGCCTAAAGCATTCGGATATTTCGGCCTACCATTGTTAAACTCTGATGATGGCGTTATTTTTACATGCCTCGAATCCCATTTTTACATTCTGACGTTCAACTTAGGTCTGAAATAATTTTTCCGGGAATACTAATTTGATGATTTTTATTGAAAGAAAAATAAATTTGATTTTCCCTATTTCGAATTATTTATCTTTTTGTTCTTTTAAACATGAAATTTCATTATTATATTTTTTTTTTCTTTGTTGATTTCAGGATTACAAAACCACAGCAAGGCATGGCCCGTACCTACTTAACGCGTAGAAACAGACCTCTTAAATACCTACTGCAAAGTTGAAAGTTGACGTGAAAATTTTCTTCTGGAAAACCAAATCCTTAGATTAAAGATTAACATTAAATTGTTTTATATTAGGTACTAAAATTAGGTAACTCACTACGAATTTAAAGAACCAACACGTACCCGAAAACAGCCTGTCCTTCAAATTTATTTACGCGCAAATAGAACGTCATTTGGAATCGAACTTTCGAAAAAAGGAAAGTAAAAAATTAACCGTTAGCTTCTTAAAAAAGGTAAATTTTAAGTATCTCAACTAAGTAAAAGATAAAAGAAACTTGAAATTTTATTTGTTCAAAACGAGAAAAAATATTAAAAAATATAAAAATTAATGAAAAAATTTGAGACTTACCGTGCAGTACGTTGCATTTTTTTATGAGAGAGACGAATGCAAGGTTATGGTTGCATTCTGTTATCGATTTAGTGATAAGGCAAGAGAGAAGGTAGTTGCGAGGTATTGTGGGTTAGGGCGTTAGGGGGAGTTTCTATTGTGATCATGATAATGAAATAACATAATGTACCAACTGTAACCTTGTCGGGAACATTGTCAATTGTGTTAAATTATTTAATGACTGGTTAAATTTAATTTTATTATTAGCTCAATTAATGAACATTTAATTTGGTTAGTTTAAGCTCAATTGACGGCTATTTAATTTTGTAAATAGATATTAATTAAATTTGTTTCTAGTCGCAGGCATTTTAAGTCCCAGTAAAGCAGTTGCTAAAAGACGTTGGATTTACAATCGAGGGTACTGTGGTTCGAATCCCAGTAGCAGCATAAAATAAGTCAGGGGACATGAAAGGATTGAGTAATTTGAAGATTGCGTTCACATAAATTACATATTTCCCTTTTTTGATTGTATTTGTTGAGTTAATGTAAAATTTAATATTGGTTTAATTTTATTAAGTAAATTTAGAAGTTTTGTTTGTATCTTAGATAGGGGTGTTTCAGTTGTTTTCTTCTCTCAATGAACAGGTTGCTCTTGTGGGCCTGTGTCATAGCATGCCCATCTGGTATAAGTCCGCTATTTTCAGATTTTAATACCGCACTCTTGATGTTGATGTGTAGCGCAGGGGGTCACAGGCGGATTCCTAATTCCTTGTACCGGCAAAATAGCCAAGTTTGAAGAAGGTTAGCCAAAAAGCACGGGTTCAAATCCCGTTAGGACACTATTTTTATACGAAATCTCGTTCTTATACAAGTTATACGTACCCAACAATAAGTTTATATGTACCGTATATTATACGAAAGTTAAATCTTTCGGAAAATCGGCAAACGAAATCGGTTTAAAATTCGATTCAATAATCTGTTTTTTTTTTTTTTTTTACACCCGTATTTTTTATCTACCTAGTCCTGAAGAAGTAGAAAAGCATTGAGTTGCGCACAGAAGTGCTTACGTCCAGGTGAATATTTCAAATTGCAAGAATGGGTGTGAACGTCTTTTTTTTTTTTTCTTTGTGAAAAACGAGTTTTTGCCCCCAACTTTGCTTTTCTTCTTGCCATACCCATTTCATAGAATATCCATCAATAGAAACATGATAAATGTCTGGGTTATCTAATAAGATATAGCATTGTAGCTTTGATGCATAAGCAGAAAACATAAGAATCAAATTGTAACAATGAGAAAAAAAATCCTTTATAAAAAAAATTTCAACTCGACTCGGGACAAAATTTCATTCGACTTAGGGAACTTTTCAGTTTTACAGATATACGTATTTAACAAGGCGCTCTATCACATTTTGCCTTCTAGTTAAGCTGAAAAATAAAATGAGGTAAATTTTCAACTATAAAACTGACTCGTAGGTTCTATAACGAAAAACTCTTTTATTTTATAACGTAACACTAGAGAGTTTTAGTAGAAATACCGCCTCGATAACGAACTACTACGTATATTTTAATATGGCGAAAGTTTTGACATTTAGGGCCCGGGACCAAAGTCACTATATATCCTCTTTTTCCAATCTCTACGAGTATATAAAAATAAAATTGGCTGCAGTCTGTTCTTTATTTAAATGTACTATGTAGGCATGATTGTCTATCCCAATTGTTTAGGGAAAACTGTGATAGGTAGATAGAGAAAAAGACTGAGAGGAGTTTCCAAAATGGTTCATAGATTCCAGAAAAAAAAGAAAAAAAAAATAGGATAAGGAAAGTAAAAATCTAGACCTAAGCAAGAAGAGTATTCTAGGATTCAGGTTTGAGTTTCGAAATAATCATTTTATCTGTAGCGAAGATCGAGACAAACAGACAAATTCAAAATGACATTTTATCACTTTTCAATTCCTTTCCTATTATTTCAATACCCATGAGAAAAAGTTACACTGGTCCAGGCCCGTAGAAGTATGAGTTAGTGAAAAAGCCATATCTACACAAAATTTTGATCTTATCAATCTAATAAAAAGAAGTAAATAAAGATGTGTATAAATAAAATCATTCTAAATAAAGGAATGACGAGAGAACTTAATATAAGTAAAATAATAAAATATAATAACTTTGTAATGACAATACAATTCACCACTGGATTAATCTGTAAAATATTGGAAAACGGGTTTAATTTATCGTGTAAAAAGGAGGTATCGCCAAAAGTTAGGTAATTAGGTATATCTTTTTTGTTCGTAATGGTTCAATATTTTCAAGTTTTCATCCAAACAATCAAGAAAGCCAAGTTTCTGAGCCAAACATCATGGCTGGGGCCTAACGACGGTTCTGTACATTTTCCCCTTCATTCTAACATTCATTCTCCGATCACACAAAACTCCGGACATTCTCTTCTAGTTCATCCATGCCGCATTCACACGATGTGCTATCTCGCAGTGCAAGTCTCCCTCTTTGTTCACGGTTGATCCCAGGTATTTAAATTTGTCAACGACATTCAGTTCTTGTCTATCCAGGTGTAACAAGTCTCCTCTATCCGTACCAAAGTTCAATTGAACCGTCTTCGTCCTGTTGATTTTGAGTCTTTTTTCTTCTAAAGCTCTTCTCCAACTTTCCAATTCCCTGTTCAATACTTCTGGGTTACTTCCGCACAAAACGACATCGTCTGCAAACATCATGCACCAAGGTGCCGGTCTTCTTATATTTTCTGTTAAGACATCCATTATCAAGTCGAATAGATATGGGCTTAGGGTAGATCCTTGGTGCAGTCCTACTTGCACAGGAATACGTTCTCTTCCTCTACCAGTCATGGTTCCAACATTCAGCGTTCCAACTCTCAGGCTCACCTTGGCTAACTTCTGAAGCATGTGCATAACTTATGTAGTAATGTACATGGTGATGGAAATTAGTGCCCTACACGCCTTACACTTGACTTTAGACCACGCTACACCACTGTTCATAATTATTATAAAATGCATTATAAATTTTACAATCAAAATGAAACAAAATGTTCTATGGGTATATAAGGTAGAATCTAAAAACGAGTTAAAAAATCTCGGAATTACAAATCTCACAGAAGCCAACAATAAATCAAACCAGGTTTTCCTACAATCCTAAATCCTGTTGAGGTATTTCATGTCCTAAGTTTTTCCTACGCAACATTGAAAAGTTATATGTACAGATTTTGAAAAGTTATGTGTGCTGGAATGAAGGTAGTTTCTGCTGTCCTATCTGTGACTCTCTACAACCTATGAAAATGATAAGACTCTCTGCCATTGTCGTAGGTTTGGTTTTGCAGGCGACTAAATGCTATTAAAAGTCGCGCGTCTACGCTTCCACTTTGCGAGAGGCCCTAATCTTTCAACTTAAACATTGGAGATGTAGTTTTTAGGATACTAAAATATTAAATAATAAAGTGCTAAAGACACTGAGGTGAAAATAAAAAGAAAGGAACAGAGAGAGAGAAACAAAAAGTACCAAAAGAACAGTCGAATAATACAATACATACTTGTATAAAATAACAGTCCCAAACAAAGAAAATCTAATACACAAATATATTACTTTTTGTTAAAATGCTACTTAGATAATTTTAAATGCAAAGCTTAACAACTAACAACGATCCGATAAAAAGAAGAAAAAATTGACCTAGCATTGCATGGCATATAATTTGACACTAAATCTAATCCTAATAATGTGGATATGATTTAGAAAATACATTACTTTCATTATTATAGGATAAGGAAAGTAAAAATGACACACAGGACCTTGACCTAAACTAAACAATAACTTGGTAAATTTTTCGAAAATTTCAAATACTTACGGAAATTCAAATTTTACGGAGTTGATTGACAGCAATTTTTATAAGGTTCCTTTTTTCCCGATTATCAAACAATAAAAATGCACGCATTAGTTCAAAACTTCTTAAAAAATATGGTTAAAACAAAATATTTAACAAATGGTAACTTTCAGTTTAAAATTATTGTGATAGAAAGAAGACATGTTTGCATGTAAAACTTTATTCAAGTGAAAAAGTGTGTGCTTTTGCATATACAATTCTAATTTAGATACCCGTTGATAGCAATATTTGAGTTCTCTTTCGAGTACAACAGCTTATGCACCATGGTTTATTTGACGCACTTTTGGTTTCGATTCTGCTGCACCATATAAGTTTTTTTTATCGCCTTTAATTAGAAGTGCCGAAGCTATTTACTTGATACCCAGAAGGTTTTCAGCTACTCCCAAAAAGTAAACCATCTGAGCAATACCAAACAGAGGGGCAATGACCATCATTCTGCAGGCACCACCTTTAAAGAACGCTGTAATACCTTCGTGTCTAGCCCGTATATAAAAATATACGAAAAAATCGATTTTTTTTTTTTTTTTTAAGCCTAGCCTTGTGTATAACCACCACCTCAGGCAGAATACAAAATAGTAGGGAAACATTCGAGGCTTAACATTCAGGCCCCACGGTGAAAGGAAGGATGAAAAAAGCAAGGAAAGCGTGATATTGATGTCTGACCTTAGCCTAAATAAAGAGACAGAGACCTAGTTTAGCCTGCGCCATGACTCGTCCTGCGTCCTGCATTTGGATTTTGAGAAGTTCCATCGGGGTGGTTATCACAATCTGGCAGAGACCGGCCAGACCTCCTGCAGCCATGCCTCGGACTAGAGATAAGGGCTCACTGGAAATTGGTAAGAAAAAATCCAAATTAGTAAATTCATCCAAATTAGTCAATCAAAAACGGAAGGGTAACATGTTACATTAAATCAAAAACACGAGGGTACCTTCGTAACGTGGTAAATCAAAATGGTTTTGGTAATAAACTGGCCTTTTTTTTCCCTAATTTTCGATGAAAAGTCAAAAGTTTATAATCCGTAGTTTGCAAAGCGTAAGGCCACCCTGCTAAGAATAAGTTGTTTAGTTGTAACAGTAAATATATTTACTGAAATCTGTTCTAATCAATTCTAGATTGAAGATTCTGTAACTTTGTGAAGGTCCATCTTGACTAGGTAGGTTGAAATGACAAACGTATACTTCTTCACTAACGTATAAATAGTGAAGAAGTATACGTTTGTCATTTCAACCTACCTAGCTAATCAATTCTACACTCAAGAGCCCATGTTAGGAAAAAAAAAGAAAAAGCTGTGGAAGCCCATCTTTCTTTTTAACACTTTCACTTACATAATGGCATCGGACACACCGTTGTAATGGAGTTCGCCTTGCCCTTTCTTGAGAACTTGGAGTCTAGTTTTGATCACATCGAATGGATTAACAGACAGGGCTGCCATGGATCCTGATATACATCCTGATAGGAACGACCAGTAGAATGCGGCTTCACCTGAGATTAGAAAATCAGATATACAGATTATGTTATCTAATGCAGGGTTTTGACTGTCATTTTCTGAAGATAATTTATAGTACAATAATTATGTCTCTTCAAGCATTGTTTCAGATAAAAATGACGTTTCGCTCCAGGCCCCTTGGAATGCAACCCGCGGGATTAGGTACGATAGTTTTTCAAGAAAATTGTTGATTTACGAGTGTGTACCTCAATAAATGAGACCTTTTTCAATTGCTGACATAATGGGGCTTTTAAACACTTTTATCAAGCGTGTCAGGAGGGCCGCGAACGTCAAGAGTTCATGCGCGTCCTGGCCTATATTATTCTCAACATACCTGAGCCATCCTTTTTCCGTGGGCCCAAACTGTTCAGCTGGGCAAACAGAGGGAAATAGACCACAGAGAAGGAAACATCTCGCAGGGCTGTAGCCGTGGTACCCTTGTACAGACCAACAATACCTTTCGTCTTTACTAGCTCGAGGGCGATGGAAGTGGCTGAAATCTTGGGCACCACTTCTCCAGCTGAAACGAAAAATGGCGAAATTTTACTTTAATAAATACAAGCAATGGACAGTTATTCAAGAAATGGCCAAGTAAAAATAAATAAAACAAGATTTATGTTTTAACTCGACCGTTTTGCATTTAGTTTGGATGTTTGTTTGTTTCTATAACTCGCAATCGTCTGCTTCGATTAGGCTTGGTCGCATAAAGAAAACGTTCGTAGAGTCGTTAAAATTTACATATATAGCAAAGTACAACACAAGTCTTTGCCTACTAATGTGATATCTGAATCACTCTACTATAAAAGCTAAGACGGTTATTGTTTATTATAAAGCTGTAACAGGATGAGCGCGAACGTCAAGTGTTTTTCAATATAAAAGCTTTTTTTTCCCTAAAGTTATAGGCCCAATTCCTTTTTCCCTATTGTAAAATATGGCACAATCTTTCTCTCGAGGAACAATCGGACAATGTCTGTAATTTTGAAAATCATCGTTCCTTGATTGCGACTAAACCACATTAAAGGGAAAATATGCTGAAAAATAACATCCTTGAGGAACCCTGATAACCCACTTTTGGGCACTCTTTTACCGCCAAAGTACAAGATAGGAAGGAGAAGGAAAAAAGTGCATGACAATGTTCATGCTATTTCTCAGTCGTATGGTGTGAGTTGGTGCAATATGCAGGATATACAGAGAGCATAGTAAGTCCCGAAACGGCTGAATACACTTTGAATGTCTATGAGAAAAAAGAAGAAGGAATTTTTGGGCATTAATTACTTAAACTCAGTTTCGTAGCCGTCCATACATTACTTAGGAGTTTATCCTAAGCAAATATCTCCGTTTTCTACCATAAAAAAAAACATTCAGCTATCCCGGGCCTTTATGATATCCTCAGTCTACATCACTAGTGTGCAAAATTTGAAGTATTTTCCAAGAGGTGTACTTAGATTCAAGTTTACAAGGATTAAAGCGTAATCCTTACAAATCCAATTTAATTCAGTGTAATCCAATATCTTCTTCTTCTTCTTCTTTGCCTTATCCCACGAACTGCTACATTGGACGCTTGTGGTCTGTGTCGTAGCATGCCCATCCCGTAGTATGCCTCTCATCAGATGGGCGAGAAGAGACACATTTAGGTGCTGGGTCAACACGAGAACACCAGAAAGTAACCCGTTGAAATATTTGCAATCGAAAAACGAGTACAAATTTTTGTCGATGGTGGGATTCGAGGTAAATCTTTGTTTACATCGTCTCCCTTCAAACTTACATAGAATGATATTGTTTCTTGCCATCTGCCCCGACTGTCTGGTTCTGAAGTCGAGTCTTGACTAAATCTAGAGGAAATACTACTGACACTCCAATAATACCAGCGATTCCACCGTTGACTATTTTAGGTAACAATCTGAAATCAAGAGAAATGTCCAATGTGAGAAATGAAGGCGTGAATTGATTTTCGTAAAAGAAAAATAACGAAAAAATTGTACGTAGGTATATTCTGACAATCTGAAATTGTTCTCACGAGGCTAAAAAACTTCGCCCTGCTGGGAATTTAATTTTCGAAGTGTAATCCTATTGTTATACCCACTCAGCCATCGACTAACTCCTCAAACCAGGCTTCCAAGCTTATTGTTTCAGATTACGACAGCACCACATTAAAATGAATTTTCCAAAACTCTCCAATTTGCTGTAGGTATTAACATATGTCAACACAGTAAGTAGATGATGATGTTGTTGTTATTGTTGTTGTTGTTGTTGTTGTTGTAGCGGCTTTAGCTTTCGCCGAATGGTGTTGGCAGAGTAAAGAAAAGACATCTTTTTGAATCTGCCATACACCGGGGTGATGGTCTCTAGCCATGTTTAATTGGCTCATCCTGAACCGCAGTCAACCATCGTGAGGACTTGTGCTTATTCTTTAAAAGCAGGGAGAACCCTTTGAAACTGCCAGCTAGCTAGGCTGGTTAGGGTTAGCTGTTCTCCTCCCTGTTTATAGTCCCACAGCCAGACGCTAGTCTTACGATGTAAATACCCATGCCTATGCCTACTGGTTATCTACAATAAATTCTGGTTGCTAATGTTAAGAATAAGTAAGTAGGTAATAAGGAGGCAGGTACTACATATATTCAAAAATAGGACTCTGTGTACGAGTAGTGGGGGTCTGAGTACGTTGCGTCGAGCACATCAGAACTGACGAAAGTCCAGACGCACAATGTAGGGGTTCCTTCATTTTGTTGTTGTTGTAGCGGCTTTAGCTTTCGGCGAATGGTGTTGGCAGAGTAAAGAAAAGACATCTTTTTGTATCTGCCATACACCGGGGTGATGGTCTCTAGCCATGTTTAATTGGCTCGTCCTGAACCGCAGTCAACCATCGTGAGGACTTGTGCTTATTCTTTAAAAGCAGGGAGAACCCTTTGAAACTGCCAGCTAGCTAGGCTGGTTAGGGTTAGCTGTTCTCCTCCCTGTTTATAGTCCCACAGCCAGACGCTAGTCTTCTCTCTGTTTAACGTCCCCTAGCCAGACCGTAAGTAGATGATATTACAAAGTTTCATTCTAGCATAATAATTCATCACATCCTAATCCTAAGTTCATTATTTAGAATTTGAGACTATTAATCAACGTATTAACGTGACTTTAACAGATTAACTCGTCAAAATTATATTAATTAATCCAGTAGGTATGCTGATTTGCTGATAAAATAACTTGTGGAGAATGAAATAGATAACAAATGACATAGCACATATCAATAACAGGCATACTTACTCTCCTCCCTGTTTATAGTCCCACAGCCAGACGCTAGTCTTCTCTCTGTTTAACGTCCCCTAGCCAGACCGTAAGTAGATGATATTACGAAGTTTCATTCTAGCATAATAATTCATCACATTCTAATCCTAAGTTCATTATTTAGATTTCTTTGAAATTTCCGTCACTTTGATTTTGCTCCTTATTATCTCATTTCTTATCCTGTCCAGTCTCGTCACTCCACAGCTCCACCTTAGCATCCTCATCTCTGCCACCTCTAGTCTTCTTTCGTGATTCTTTTTCGCTGACCAAGTTTCTGAGCCATACATCATGGCTGGGGCCTAACGACGGTTCTGTACATTTTCCCCTTCATTCTAAGATTCATTCTCCGATCATACAAAACTCCAGACATTCTCTTCCAGTTCATCCATGCCGCATTCACACGATATGCTATCTCGCAGTCCAAGTCTCCCTCTTTGTTCACGGTTGATCCCATGTATTTAAATTTGTCAACGACATTCAGTTCTTGTCCATCCAGGTGTAACAAGTCTCCTCTATCCGTACCAAAGTTCAATTGCACCGTCTTCGTCCTGTTGATTTTGAGTCTTTTTTCTTCTAATGCTCTTCTCTAACTTTCCAATTCCCTGTTCAATACTTCTGGGTTACTTCTGCACAAAACGACATCGTCTGCAAACATCATGCACCAAGGTGCCGGTCTTCTTATATTTTCTGTTAAGACATCCATTATCAAGTCGAATAGATATGGGCTTAGGGCAGATCCTTGGTGCAGTCCTACTTTCGAGTGAATTTTTTCGAGTGAATACATTTTTTCAATTAAAATTTTATGCTGATTCCAAAAATTAAATTAAAAATGGGGGTTCCCATAAAAGTGACCTATTTTTGGCAAAAAATGGGCCGTTTTGCAAAAAAATTGCAAATTTAAAAAAAGCCATTCTAATCATTAAAATTTCATCTACATGATGCCGTTTATTTCATTCCTTAATTCCCAGCCGTTTCTGAGATATAAGCGTGGTTCGCAAATCACGAACCACCCTGTATATCCGGGCTCGGGACCGGCAACAGAATGTGCTGGCTTGCACACCCCATAGGCTAGGTTCCAATATAATGTAATAAAATATATGTGCATCAACATCCAGGGTGCGTGTTAGTGCGACGTACAGCAACGTGAATACATGCAGGGTTAGAGTTTTCTAGCCTAAACATTCAGGCAGAATAGAAATGGGAAAATATTCTAGCCTTAACATTCAAGTGGTGGTTATACAGGGCTAGGCTAGGCTTGAAAAATAAAAGAAATAGTAATAGAAAGTAAAAACATACGATAAAATAAATTTCTTTTCGTTTATTTTCTTTTCTATAGCAAAATATACGAAAAAAAAGTTTCTACATAATTTTCAAGTGTAGCCTGGTCTAGCCCGTATATAAAAATATACGAAAAAATCGATTTTTTTTAAAAAGCCTAGCCTTGTGTATAACCACCACCTCAGGCAGAATACAAAATAGTAGGGAAACATTCGAGGCTTAACATTCAGGCCCCACGGTGAAAGGAAGGATGAAAAAAGCAAGGAAAGCGTGATATTGATGTCTGACCTTAGCCTAAATAAAGAGACAGAGACCTAGTTTAGCCTGCGCCATGACTCGTCCTGCGTCCTGCATTTGGATTTTGAGAAGTTCCATCGGGGTGGTTATCACAATCTGGCAGAGACCGGCCAGACCTCCTGCAGCCATGCCTCGGACTAGAGATAAGGGCTCACTGGAAATTGGTAAGAAAAAATCCAAATTAGTAAATTCATCCAAATTAGTCAATCAAAAACGGAAGGGTAACATGTTAAATTAAATCAAAAACACGAGGGTACCTTCGTAACGTGGTAAATCAAAATGGTTTTGGTAATAAACTGGCCTTTTTTTCCTAATTTTCGATGAAAAGTCAAAGGTTTATAATCCGTAGTTTGCAAAGCGTAAGGCCACCCTGCTAAGAAGAAGTTGTTTAGTTGTAACAGTGAATATATTTACTGAAATCTGTTCTAATCAATTCTACACTCAAGAGCCCATGTTAGTCCGGGACACACCGTTAAAATCAACTCACCCATTGCTTGGAGCTAAATGATGCCTGAAGAAATCATTGGCTGCTAATTTGATAGCTTTTTCGGGCGTGATGAGCAGGATATTCACCCCGGACCCTGAAATTAATAGATTAGCTGTTATCGTTTGACAAGCTAGGCAGATGAAATTTGTTGATTGGTTTTTCGGTTCCTTTTGCATTTTGGGATGCCTGAAGAAATCATTGGCTGCTAATTTGATAGCTTTTTCGGGCGTGATGAGCAGGATATTCACCCCGGACCCTGAAATTAATAGTTAGCTGTTATCGTTTGACAAGCTAGGCAGATGAAATTTGTTGATTGGTTTTTCGGTTCCTTTTGGATTTTGAGGATTCCATAAAGGACTGTTTTCTGAGCGAGTTCTACAGTCTACAGTTCACACAACTTGTCCTATAATGAGGAAAGAAATTATATCGGCTGTCCCGAAAGCGGATAGAGAAGGAAGACAGGATAGGAAAAAGCCAGCCGTTCCGAGAACGAACCTTATGTGGGCATTGAGTAAAATTAAAATTTTCAAACATTGGAATTGAAATGGGAAAACTCTTTACGATTGGAGTTCCCTCACAATATGACCGTGGGAAAATGCATGTAATTGATTCTAAAAATATGAGAATAATGCACAAAACAATAAAAATAAGATCATTGCGTGCTCGCGAAATAAATTATAAATGACTGTTATTGGCAAGTTTTCAATACGGAGCAGATGACACGGTATCAGAGTGATTTATAATCTTGGAATTAGTTTCAACCTACCTCTGTACATTCCGAAGTATCCCTCAGCCTTGTATGTTTTCTTGAGACAATCCAACCTGAAAGTGAAATTGAAAGAATAAAAGCGTTAGAATGTTTTCTTGAGACAATCCAACCTGAAAGTGAAATTGAAATAAGATCATTGCGTGCTCGCGAAATAAATTATAAATGACTGTTATTGGCAAGTTTTCAATACGGAGCAGCTGACACGGTATCAGAGTGATTTATAATCTTGGAATTAGTTTCAACCTACCTCTGTACATTCCGAAGTATCCCTCAGCCCTGTATGTTTTCTTGAGACAATCCAACCTGAAAGTGAAATTCAAAGAATAAAAGCGTTAGAATAGGTTAGCGTAAAATTGGAAGAAATTTATTAGCGCCTTTCAACGAGTTTGACTTTAATTTCATTGGTCTCTGTACAAAATGTGTGTGTGTCAACTATCAAAATTATGTATGTCACACTTAAGTGGTCCATTTTTACTTTTTTTTTAAGAGAGAGGAGAAAATGCAGATTTCCTCCCTTTATTAGCCAATTTACCGTTTTTCTTCCTACTGAAATAGAATAGAATAGAATAGAATATACCCTGCTTATACTGCCAGAATGAGACTGAAAAGTCCCTTTACTCCCGCAGTCTAAGCAAGGTCTCATGTATTTGGTACAATATTTTCAAAAATAAATTACAATAGACCCTTGCTTAAATTAAAAAAAAAGAAAAAAAAATATATAGGTATGTACCTACCTATATAAAACTAAAGCTGAAAAGTCGTCAAAATTATATTAATTAATCCAGTAGGTATGCTGATTTGCTGATAAAATAACTTGTGGAGAATGAAATAGATAACAAATGACATGGCACATATCAATAACAGGCATAGAGGTAGACTTATCACGTAAATTACGGGTAGAAATTTCAATCTATAAGGGCATGAAAGCCCTGTTATCTCGAGCATAACGGGATAGTATTGATTAGGCCAGCGGTTCTCAACCTACGCCCGCGAACCCCTTTAGTACCCGGGTTTAATCTCGCGAACCCCCGCCACCATCATAATGAGTACCGGGTACCCGATACCCATACCTAGGTTGATGGGTGCCATTACTACTGAGTTCCTAAACACACAAATGAAAATGACAAAAACTTGAAAATGAAGATGTGCAACAATCTTGGCATTGTTTTTATTTGGTAGTACAAGAGCAGGTATATTGAGGTTTGTTATTCTTTTGTCCGCCATTACTCGATTTTTACTTTTTTTTTGCGTACAACTAGAGGGTCTCTCGAGTACCCCGGAGGGGTACGCGTACCCCCGGTTGAGAATCGCTGGATTTAGGCGAATAGAAAAATCAGATGGGAATATCGCGTGCTTTTCTTATCTCATACTTTTTTTACCTAATGAAATTTTTATCCATTACGTGGCATTTCCTGCTACATTGTGATACGTGATACCCCACTATAAGGGTTCCAAGCTAGCTTATTTAGATTTAGAGGTGAGCTCCTCTCAACGAAAGAGAGAGGGGGAGAGAGAGAGGGGAGAGGAGGAGGGAAAGGGAGAGAGCCTAAAGAAACGAGAAGGGAGAGAGCCTAGAGCCAGGAGAAGAAGGGAGAGAGCCTAAAGAAACGAGAAAGGAGAGAGCCTAGAGCCAGAAGAAGAAGAAGGGAGAGAGCCTAGAGCCAGGAGAAGGAGGGAGAGAGCCTAGAGCCAGGAGAAGAAGGGAGAGAGCCTAGAGAAAGGAGAGGGAGGCAGAGAGAGGAGAAGACAATACAATACGTATAGAGAGGAGAGAATTAAGATGAAAAGGGAGGGAGAAAGAGGAGAGGGACTAGAGAAGGGAGAGAGAGAAAAAGAACAAAGGAGAGAGAGGGCGAGAAAGAGAGAGAGAGAAAGAGAGAGAGAGAAGAGAGAGAAAAAGAGAGAGAGAGAGAAGAGAAGAGAGAGAGAGAGACAGAGGAGAGGAGGGAGAGGAAGAGGAAAAGCATTACCAATGTAACACATAGATAATAATTATGCATTTCCCATCCAACTACAATGTAACGTTACATAATACATGTTACTTATGCATGTATTCCCCAACATACAATGCATAATGAGATTAACGAGCAATAAAATTGCCCCACATGCCAACCGGCACGCACTTAGAGAATTCGTTTTATTGCAAAAATTTGATACTCAACATGACCTAGGGCACAGGTGACCTGAGAATCAAAGGTGACATATGCGAAATATTTTGGCATGCACATCTGAGATGCTTAAATGATACTTTCTTAATGACAATGGGACGTTGTGTATATCTGCTTTGGAAATCGACGCGTTGTTTTGAAACACATGAAACGTATTCAGATTATGACTTTCTATTACGGTCTGTGTGGGGACCAACCTAGTGGTTAGCGCAGTAGACTTCGAATATGGAGAGTGGTTGGTTTCAGTCATAAAATAGAGCGTACCTAGTGTATTGATTGGGGAACGAGATTTAGCAAGGCCGTATTTGGGGGGGGGGGGAAGAAAAGTAGGTATTGCTAAAGGTCCGAATTTTCAATATCAGGAAATGAGCCCACATATCCGTTTTGAGATCCACTGAGTCCAAAAAAGTCATTTTCAACCAATGATCTGTACGTATGTACCTACAAGAACGTTTCGGAGTCCGATTTTTTTTTTTTTTTTAAATTTCCGCATAATGTAACACAGAAAGTCGTGTGATGTTCACACCAGGTTTTATTTTTTATCATCTTTTCATCTGGGCGTCTTCATATTACATCGCTGTTATTTATCAAAAATGAAAATTCAACAGCTGCTGTGCCATTGCCCTTTCAGTTTTTAATGATAAATAAACAGTACTTGGGTATTTTATTTCTACTTGAACTCTAATAGGTACCTTACACAATCATTAGTAATGTCATTATTTCCAAGTAATGATGATGAAAAATCAGAAAATCCGGAATTCCATCATTACTAATGATTGTGTAAGGTACCTACCTATTAGCGAGTTTGATGTCTGCTTAATGAGGCATTTTTTTATTATTTATATTATTAATGTTAACCCTTTTAGACCTATTTTTAGTTAAGTTATGCAGGCTAGTTAATTGACGCTTTTGTAGAGACCAGTTACAAACGAATCATACTACCTACTGAACGAATTCTACCGAAAGGTTATAAAACGAATTAAATATAAAGGATAAACAATACCTACTTACTGAGTAGGGTATGTCAAACATAAATTTCGTGGTACGTAAAAACAGAATTCTTGTTCTTAAGAGAAAACTAGTAGGTAACAAAGAAAAGGGATAAATTTAATACTTACGAAAACTGAGGATTTTGGTTTGTGCTCATTCTCTAATGATTCCTGTGTTAGTGTTATTTGGAGTTACTTGATAATACTGAAACAAAAGGTAATGTGTATTAAAATGTGTCAAATTTCAGCTAGTGTTTTAAATGAAAAATTACTACCTAGCATTGCTTGAAAAAAAAAAAAAAAAAATTTCAGCTAGTGTTTTAAAAAAAAAATTACTACCCAGCATGTTAAAAAAAAAAAAAAAAAAAAAAGAAAAAAAAAAACAAGATAGAGGGAACTGTAACTGCTAAGGTCTTGTCTCTAAAACGAAGAGAGAAGGAAGGGAGGATAGGAGAAAGCCAGCCGTTCCGAGAACGAACCTTATTCCTTCAGAATAAAGTAGTTTTTTTTTATTTTTTCCTATTTTTATTTATTTTTTAAAGAGGTTTGTAAAATAATGTTCAAGTCATTTCTACATGTGAAAAGGAGGAAAAATGCGTCATCAAAATTCAATTCACTCAAAATGAAAACTAAAGTTTCGTATTGTCTTGAATCACCCTGTATTAGCCACTTCATTCCCTAGCCTTATCAATACAATAAACATGAGCCCTAGGTTAAGTGATCAATTTCTAGAACAAGAACTGTTTGAAATCAGAGTTGGTCTGTTAAGTAGTCAATAGGCTTGAATCAAGTCAAAAGGCTTGAATGAATCACACAGTTAATGAGTAATAAACCAACATTGGCATAGTGGTCAAAACACTTGACTGTGACAGGAGAGTGTGGGTTCATTCCCAGCCATGGTATGGAATTTTATCCACACTCTGTTTGATTATTTCACCACAATAATAGTAAATAGAAGGTAGCCCCTTCAAAAGAAAAGGGTAAACCTCTAGAAACTTGTGTACATATCTAAATTGAATAAACATACTCTGTTCTATGCCATATGAAGAGGGACAAACCTTGACATGCTATGACACAGAATATCATGAACTTTTGCACTGAGAATTTATTAGGAAATTATTAGGTGTGAAAAATCCGATTTGTGAGTGCCAGAAATCAATAAGACACAAAATAAGTCAGCAAAAGTGCAATGCAATTTCTTGAATAAAATCCAACTGTAACATTATTGATATTTTTTAAGTTCCCGTGTCTGAAAACAAGGAAGGCCTTTTCCTCCCACCTCTCCTGGACTTCTTTGGAAATGGTCCAATGTCTAACATGAACCATGACAAACGCAACTTTGATATAAAAGATGTGGTTCCTTAAGATACAGCAAGAGCCTCTTTGCAGTTTTTTTGTGGTAACCTATCATTATATACTTTTAAGTAGTTCTGTTGTTTTTACTATAGTTCTAATGTCACAAAAGATCTAGCCAGGTCGCAGTGACCAAGGGCATTAATTAAAGCCGATGGCCCTACTTATACCCATACTATAGTTCTACAATTAAGAGCTTTGTACAATTGGGAGCAACCCTGTTTATTAGGAAAATAATATAAATAAATAAAATTATGTCATGTCCAATTGGGAGCAACCCTTTTTATTAGGAAAATAATATAAATAAATAAAATTATGTTTTATTAGGAAAATAAAATAAATAAATAAAATTATGTCATGTCCAAGTCTTTTTACTTGCTTTGTAGTGCCATTGTTTGGAATCTCAACTTGTTATGTCACCACTGAGGCTGAGTGCACCCTAAATTTCAAGCAGACTTTTCTAATTTCAAGCTAATAAATTCAATACTATCTACAAGAAAGTATTACTTACAATGGTTGATAATTACTTTGCCAGTTTTACTTGTATGTACCTACCAAATACATTCCAAATAGTTTCGCGTAAATTCAGTCACGAGAAAACTTTGGTTAAGGTGATTTAACCTTACCTAGGTGCTTAAAACACTTGATTACTTGCTTACCTAGGTACCAAATTTCTCCAAGTCTGGCACCACTTCAAACACAATGCCAAAATTGTGTTATTTTCACTACCTACTAGGTAAATAATAATAATAAAAACAGGCAAGGTGTGTAAATATTGCTTGCTCACATCAATGGTCTCTTCAAGTGTTTTCTCATGACTACAAATTTGTCACTATTTGGTTCTAAGAGTTGCTTAAAATACTACAAGCACTAAACTAGGCCAAATTATAAACTTTAAAAATCAATGACCATAAATTTCAAGAAAACATTCCCATGTTTTTCAACATGACATGGGATTTGAAACAGGCTAGTGTTAGCACTGCTATAATCTACAATACTCAGGTATTTTTAAGATGGAAAATTGAAAAATATTCATGATTAACTTTAATTGGTGAAAGAAAACCATAGATTGTATTTTCTTGGAAAACACTTGAGATTTTTCCAGAGGTACCTGTTCAAGTATTGTTTTTCCAGACTGCTAGGTTAGGTTTTGCAATTCTGAAGTTGTGGACAGGGCTTCTAGGTCCTGTTGTAGGATATGGGGTTTCATTATGAATCAAACATCTAAACCTACCCACTAGACTTAATTAACTTGATAAGGACTTGAGGACTTACCTGATAAATGCTGGTCTCCAAAGAAAAGTAGTTTTTACCTACCTACCTACAAAGATTAAAACATGATCCTAGTAGGAGATAAAAACTGAATGACTGTAATTAAATTTATCGTTTTTCTACTGTATGAAAGGAGAGGAAATATTAAAATTGAACCGTTATAGACAGAACTTGAGTATTACCTAGTACCTACCTACTTTAAATTTTAATAAAAGCTACACACTTCAACCCAAAAACCACAATCCACCTGAATCCAAAGTTTTTAAAATTTGGATTTGGAGATGCGACTTCATGCCAGTTTTTTTTTTCGGTGTTTTTTCGATAAGGCAGTGAAAAAAATCCCACTATTTCAATGAGAAAAAAACCCTCTTGAATTAAAAAATCCCATTGCCCATATACAGGATGCAACGAAAGCCTAAATCCATCGATTTTTTTTTTTTTTTTTAATGCTTACATTGCTTTTATTCAACTCTGGGGTCTAGGTCTAGGGTTCCTAGGTTTGATTTCCAGATCTGACAGATAATTATATCCTACTTATATTTCGATCGCATTATAGATTTTACGGAGTGAAATATGATATATCTTGCAGCTCATCATTCAAGGAAAAATACAAGGAAAGAGATCTGCTGGGAGACCAAGAAATTCAGAAAATTGAGATCAAGAGAAGAAACTGCCAGATTGATCGCCAACCTTCATTTGGAGATGGCGTAACAAGAAGAAGATTTTTTTTAAAAAACAGTTGACTTCTCTTGGGTTTTGTAAACGTTAACGTGCCTTTTATTCCCCTTTTTCTTTTCTCTCGCCGGTAAAAATTCCCTTCGGACTAAAACAAGCAGTGTTGCCAGATCAAGCACCAAGGAAAGGGAAAAGGCTTGCATGTGAAGGTCCCGGGTTCGAATCTCGGCGGGAAAAAAGAAAAAAATCCTCTCTACGGGCGATCTGACTGTATACCTATTGGGTGTCTAGCTAAGATAAAGAATACGAGCTTACTTTCATATTACTGAAAAAATAAATGATACTTTAATTATTTTATTGTACACAAATGTAGATATTTGAAGATCTTTTCATTCCAAATGTACGTATTTATCTACAAGTATGTACGTATTTATCTCTCCTTATCTGTAATCTATAACTAGGTCCCTCTGTTTTACTATCTAGCTTACGTTTTATTTGTTTACGCACCATTTAGGAGGCTAATTTCTCCTGGTGTACGTATTTATCTACAAGTATGTACGTATTTATCTCTCCTTATCTGTAATCTATAACTAGGTCCCTCTGTTTTACTATCTAGCTTATGTTTTATTTGTTTACGCACCATTTAGGAGGCTAATTTCTCCTGATTAAATCCAATTCTTACACATACGTTGGGACTAATCAGAACCAAAATCATGTATTATTGGTACCACTTAAATACAGCTCAATGGTGTTCAACATTCTACAAACCCAATTGGGTCTAACAAATGGTGAAAGGTTTGAAGGTTTCCCTCATTTATTACCCTATTTATCGGTATACGTACCTATTTTATAGGTATAGGTACCTAGGTATACGTCTTTATAGGTATAGATTACCTTATAAAAATTATGTTTGGACTTGGTTCTTGATGGTAGGTACAATTTTCTTACAAGGTTAACATAAATTCGATATAGGTAAAGAGATCATCGCGTAGCCATTGTGTATATGCAATATTATAGGTAGGTGTATTAGGTACCTACGTGTAGTTTCCTTTCTTTCTATATTTTTTCCTGTAATTTACAAGGCTTTGTTTACAAAATGATATAGGACAATAATAAATGAAGAAAAAAATCAAGGATCCAGCTAGATATAGTTATGTGTAGGTACATAGATCCGTATACAATGTACCTATCAATAGAATAGATAATCCGGATAGTAGATAATTATGTATTAGGTTTTTTTTTCCAAGAGGTTGATAGAGGGAACTTTAACTGCTAAGACCTTATCGTCCCGAAAGCGAAGGAAGAAGGAAGACAGGATAGGAGAGGGCCAGCCGTTCCGAGAACGAATCTTATCTTTTTGGGATAAAATACTCTCCGGGTGGGAATCGAACCCGCGACCTAGCATTTACAATGCAGACGCACTACCCTCCAAGCTAACTAGGTCGGCAATGTACCTATTAGGTACTAAGCAAACAAGCTGGGCCCGTCCCTCCGGGAATTTTTTAGCCCGTAGTTTATTCGATCGTGATTAAAGAAAATCAGTACCTATGTACCTATCTAATTTCTTCAAATTAACGACTGAAGTGTTATCTAAAACTTTCTCGCTTTGAGTTCATAGGTCGTCGCGACAAATTTCAAGATCAGATCTCATTTGTGTGAGAAAATGTGAAAAAAAAATTCCCCAAAAACCAGTTTTTTTGGCTTTATGGTTCTCTGGACAAAATTTGCACCACCATTTTCGTGTTCCTGGTAAAAAGACCTTTAATTTGATATATAGGTCGACTAGGTTTGGATAAGTCCTTCTATGGGGACAGACCGACTGACAGACACCGAAGCGAATACAATAGCCCGTCCGCTATACCTTTTTTTATTACTATCGTAATAATAAAGGAAGGACGGGCTAAAAATCGATTTTGGGCGTTTGGTTTCACACTGTTCTTATAAACTTCAAACTTTTGGCTGTCTAAAAATAAAACAGGCTGATTTTTAAGCTGTGACCACTTATAGTCGACTCTGTCAACAACATAGAGGTGAAGTTGTTCAGGCAGTGTAAGGTTTCAGTCGACATCGATCGACGGCGTCGACAATGTGTGGACACAGCTTTTTACAGTGCTGTTTTTGTACGACCATAATGTCAAACACTGAAGCCTTCGTTTAAAAAAAAAAAAAAAAAAAAAAAAAAAAACTTATTTCACAGCAATAAAATACAATTTAATTTAGTAAACCGCACAATTATCTTAATGCTTCTTGCAAGGTTGACAATGAAATATGAAAGATTTCTTCAACAGATTTTTCACGGAGACCTCTGAATCTGCAGAGAGTACATTGTTTAATTGGTAAGGTTAACAGTATAATTATCCGGGCTTACTCAAGCATGAATCCAAGAACATATTTGCTGGGTCTGTCACAATTATGACAATATGCCACGGGGGTGGATGAGGACCAATGGAGGCAGATTCCTCAGGTCACGCTTTTAGACGATCCTTGAAAAGTGGCGGATGGCCAGGCTGAGATGAAAGGAAATTGGGACGTATTTGGTAAAGTGCCTCCGTGGTATTGTGGTCGAACCGCTCGTCTGGTAAACAGGGATCAATCCTAGCCGAGGTATGGAATTTTATTCGTATTTATTTGATAATTTCACCACATAATAATAGAGCTCTACTTTAATCGAGTAGCGACCAGTGGCGGCATTACCTGAGTAAAAAGAAAAATTATAGATATAAATAGTACAGGAGGCTCTTAGTAATGCTGTGATATCCACAAAAATTGTGAAGAAGCTCTCAGCTTCACCACAAATAAATCATGATTTACATTTAGATTAGATTAATAGAGCTCTAATAAAGCTGTAACCACACATAATCGACGCTACGGCAGTGTGGACGGTTTGAGTCATCGATCGACGGCCGTCGACTATGTGTCGACATAGCTTAAGGGTTCGAGTTTACAGGGTTAAATTTTCAGCCACGTTAGGGATGCACGTAGAAGCTATATCAAATGTGTAAGGACATTTCCTTGGGACCCGTAATAATCGTCTAAGGACTCTAAAGCATGGTCCACACTATGATCAGAAAAAAAAAAACGGATCCTATAGTGTGTCCAGATCAATGTGACAGCAAAAAAATAGGCATTGTTGCCAAACATGTCACATGTGCAATGGTAGAGAATCTAAAGGGGAAAGGTATATTGCACAGTGCTTCCTCCGACAGTGAAACAAAGTCAGGTAAGGCGATATCGGAGGCAGGTGGTCGAAACTGAACGAAACTTTGTAATCCTTAAATTATTTATTGAAAGTTTGAAAAATAATTGAATTTATAGATCTAATTTTCTAAAGTCATCAGTAATCCCCAAGAAATAGGATCAAGGATAATATCTTTTTCAGAAACTTATTTTTCGGAACTTTTTTGTAAAGGGGGAAAAAATCCAAAGAGGGGAAACACTTGTTGAAAATCCATTGTTCACCCGAAAGTAAACGCAACGAAGGTTCAAGGTTAAAGGTAAGTTTTCCCTTCGTTTAAAAAAAAAAAAAAAAAAAAAAAAAAAAACTTATTTCACAGCAATAAAATACAATTTAATTTAGTAAACCGCACAATTATCTTAATGCTTCTTGCAAGGTTGACAATGAAATATGAAAGATTTCTTCAACAGATTTTTCACGGAGACCTCTGAATCTGCAGAGAGTACATTGTTTAATTGGTAAGGTTAACAGTATAATTATCCGGGCTTACTCAAGCATGAATCCAAGAACATATTTGCTGGGTCTGTCACAATTATGACAATATGCCACGGGGGTGGATGAGGACCAATGGAGGCAGATTCCTCAGGTCACGCTTTTAGACGATCCTTGAAAAGTGGCGGATGGCCAGGCTGAGATGAAAGGAAATTGGGACGTATTTGGTAAAGTGCCTCCGTGGTATTGTGGTCGAACCGCTCGTCTGGTAAACAGGGATCAATCCTAGCCGAGGTATGGAATTTTATTCGTATTTATTTGATAATTTCACCACATAATAATAGAGCTCTACTTTAATCGAGTAGCGACCAGTGGCGGCATTACCTGAGTAAAAAGAAAAATTATAGATATAAATAGTACAGGAGGCTCTTAGTAATGCTGTGATATCCACAAAAATTGTGAAGAAGCTCTCAGCTTCACCACAAATAAATCATGATTTACATTTAGATTAGATTAATAGAGCTCTAATAAAGCTGTAACCACACATAATCGACGCTACGGCAGTGTGGACGGTTTGAGTCATCGATCGACGGCCGTCGACTATGTGTCGACATAGCTTAAGGGTTCGAGTTTACAGGGTTAAATTTTCAGCCACGTTAGGGATGCACGTAGAAGCTATATCAAATGTGTAAGGACATTTCCTTGGGACCCGTAATAATCGTCTAAGGACTCTAAAGCATGGTCCACACTATGATCAGAAAAAAAAAAACGGATCCTATAGTGTGTCCAGATCAATGTGACAGCAAAAAAATAGGCATTGTTGCCAAACATGTCACATGTGCAATGGTAGAGAATCTAAAGGGGAAAGGTATATTGCACAGTGCTTCCTCCGACAGTGAAACAAAGTCAGGTAAGGCGATATCCACCTTACCTGTTCTGGAATCCAAACTCTGAACTTGAGCTACCTCTGCATTTTAAAAGAGAGAGTTTATCAAAAATAGACCTTTACCTCAATTGCAACAATGTAAGGATTTCCTGAAATCTGATTGGTTCCTTCATTTTGGGTTGATGACTCATTGCTGTCAGATTGATCTGGATGAACTATAAGTGGGTAGAAAGAGGGTTCTAAGTTGGGCAGAAACCGCATTCTAAGGGGGTAGAAACTGAATTCTAAGTGGGTTAGGGGGGTACATTAAATTTATCCGGTTTCTACCCACTTAGAATCGGCATAGAATCCGGGTTCAGGATCGGATAATCTGATCCTAACCTCTTTTCTACCCGGATTCTATCTGGGTTCTACCCGGATTACTTGGGACGTGGCAGCCCCACCAGCAAGATGGGTTATCGGTAGACCAACGTAATAACCTACCTCAAACCCAAAAATTACAGAAACCTCAAGAGTCCCTACGTTTCTACGAGATTTACAGTTACACCCTGTATTCCTGCTCAACTTCAAAACAAGTACTTAATACCTACCTACCTATAAAATGAAAAACTGAACGGGACGCCGGGACACCCCCTGAAATTCAGGACTGTCCCGGCCAATTCGGGACGTTTGGCAAGCCTAGTTATCGGTAGACCAACGCAATAACCTACCTCAAACCCAAAAATTACAGAAACCTCAAGAGTCCCTACGTTTCTACGAGATTTACACCCTGTATTCCTGCTCAACTTTAAAACAAGTACTTAATACCTACCTACCTAAATGAGTATTTTAGATACCTCCTGAAGATAATAGGTACCAACTACTCGACAGAATATTATGACAGAATAAAATCCACTTTGAATGTAATCGTAAAAGCAATTGCATTATTTTATTGTTTGAAAATTATTGAACTTAATATTTATGAAATAAGCAGGTAATAATAATTGTTTCAGGTAATAATAATTGTTTTACAGCCCAGTTCTTGTCTAATTTTCTTCTGTTGTGAACATTACTTTGAATGTAATCGTAAAAGCAATTGCATTATTTTATTGTTTGAAAATTATTGAACTTAATATTTATGAAATAAGCAGGTAATAATTGTTTTACAGCCCAGTTCTTGTCTAATTTTCTTCTGGTGAACATAAAAGTTGTTTTAGTTCGTTGCTGATAAATGATAAAAGTGACGACAATAAAGAACAAGGATATCACTAATCTTTCTCGAGTGGATGAAGAACGTTTTTTGTTCTCTTTATTTAATTTAAAAAAAAAAAAAACAACCTAGCTATCCCCCTCTTTATAGTCACTTATGCCCTACCTATACGTATCCCCCTTTTAACTTTACAGTCACTTATGCCCAGGACTCATTCCAAAATGAAGGTGTAATTTCTATCTCTGTGATGTGTAATTCTTATAACTCATGGGTGTCAAAAACATCTATGCCTACAGGGAAAATTCTTATCATTGGACAGTTTTAGCAAAATTAAGTTAGGTATAACGTATAACCTACGATAACTTTTGTGTTGCTAAAACTCTCCCGTTTCTTACCGAAGTACGATAAACGATAACCATAACGAAAACCAGTTTCGGTTTCTGCTGATACGCAGAAGGTTATCGTAATGATTTTATTGGGAGGAGCAAAATCTCAAATTACTGTCGAATAACTTTAAGAACACTATAACCTTATGCACTTATTTCGTTAGACTGAGCAAAAGTATTTTATAAATTATTATGAAATAAATAAGAACTTCTTGAGTTTATTATGTACATTGTACCTACATATCAAAATAGGTTCTTCTTAAGTTTTCCTAAAAAATAATGCAAAAATAGGGAAGTGGGCACTCACAGACTTACTTATATGACGTTAGACTACTTAGGTAGGTACCTACCTACAATATTAGACGGGTACCTAAGTGGCTTTAAAAAAAGATCTAGTTGCCCATGGATCACTGGAGTTAAGCAACTTCACATCTGGAGGGGTGACGGTCCAGGATATCGGGTGCTGCTGGCTATTTCAACGTGTAAAGCCTCGTGAGGGATAGAACTCCTTTCGGTGCTTCAGGAAAGTGCAACCAATAGGTAATTAGGAGAATTTTGGTGAAAATTGATTTTTTCCGGACTGGGGGTTGTGTAGCAGAAATTTCGTTAGAAAAATCCACTCTTACCAAATTTGAACTCCAAACTAAAATAAACATCTTCAATCTTCCTATCCCACTGGGAGACGGTCACATAATTGTGAACATGAGGTCCATGTGGAGAAGAAGAAGTGGACATGAGCACGTATTTTCCACTCTCTCTTCCTTCATTTTACATACTTATAAGCGGGATAATATGTTAAACCCTACTTATGAAAAAAATACAAACATAGTCTTATGTTATTGGGAGTTAACGACACTTATTAGAATCGCCATGTAATCAAGTAATTCGGATTATTAGTCACAATGTATGTTATACAGGGTGGTACAGAGGTGTTTGAGAGGGATTTGGAAGAAATAAGGGTGTCTAAGGTAGGTACCTACTTCGGTCATTTTGAAATTAGGTTACCTAATTAATAAATTGGTTCACCACTTGTGTACTGCTGATGCCAGTTTTAAAAAGAGACTTTTCAGTCCTATTCGGGTAGGATAAACAAGGCCTATGTGCACCTTTTTAACTTTCCTTATCCCACAGGAAGGAAGTATTTTAGATTCCTTGTCCCTTATTAAAGGAGATCAATGATTTCTATTCGTTTTTTGTTCGTCTTTTCTCTAGGAATTAATAGGTATGTACCAGGATTTTCTGCCCGGAAGGTACCTACTAGGAATAATCGGGAGCGTAACCAATACACCAAACCGCGTGTTTCCGTTTTGGCTATTTTTGGCTATCCGGTTTCTTAACAATGTGGTGAGAAATTCGTTAAGCCTAGACACGTGGTCTGCTGTTTGTAGATATTGTAAACAGTAGATACCTCAAACACTCAATAATTCTTCGCGTTTGATTTAGGAAAGTAAAAAAGAGCTGAATCAAAAGGAGGTAGGAGGTAAACCCGTAAAATGACTAGAGTTTATCTCGAGATTAATTTGCTTAACTATGATGGTTTAAGTAATTCTTCCCAGACGTGAAAATAGAGCTAAGGGTGGATCATTTTGTACCTATCCCGTGTGAAACAACGAAAGTAATTTTACTGAATGCTTGCTTACCGCCAGGTCGGATTTTATCCTCAGATAAGGATCGTTCTCGGAACGGCTGGGTTTCTCTTATCCTGTCTTCCTTCTCTTTTCGCTTTCGGGACGATAAGACCTTAGCAGTTACAGTTCCCTCTATCAAAACTCTACAAGGAAAAAAGTGCTTGCTCACTAATTATAGTTTTACTACCCTACTAACCCTCTAATAAAATACTAGTGTTTATATCTACTGACTATAATTATGTACCTAATACCTACCCTCCTATAAAAAGAGTAGGTACCTACCTGTGAACATACCAATGACACATCCTGTTACTTATCTAGGAAATATATTTGACCAACCCTCGTGCATGATTAGTATAATCTACAAGTGTGTACGTATTTATCCACAAGTATGTACGTATTTATCTACAAGTATGTACGTATTTATCTACTAGTATGTACGTATTTATCTACACTATTTCAACGTGTACTAAGCCTCGTGAGGGATAGAACTCCTTTCGGTGCTTCAGGAAAGTGCAACCAATAGGTAATTAGGAGAATTTCAATTTTGGTGAAAATTGATTTTTTCCGGACTGGGGGTTGTGTAGCAGACATTTCGTTAGAAAAATCCACTCTTACCAAATTTGACCTACGAATCAAGAGTCAATGCTGTGGCCCACTTTGATAACAGAGTCCTAAATTCTAACTGTAGGTGATTTGAACTTTGAATTTGCAGTCAATGAAAGGTTTTTGGAGAAAGATGATAATGAAAAAACTTAAATCTAAATGGACGTCATTGATTTCAGGCTGTGGTGATTTTTCACAGAGCTTGTGTTGACGCTGGGAGTAGCACATTGTTTTGATCATGATGTAGTTGTTGCAGTTGCAAATGTCTCTGATGTTGCAGCATCTTGCTCAGGAGGTTTGATTGGGAATTTGTTTCTGGTGTGTTGGCAGGTTGGACAGTGGGTGATTTGGTAGCAGTGACGGGAGACTTGGCGATCTTCTTGCTGTTCTGTTGATCATTGGTGGATCTCTTCTCGTAGTAGTTGTTATAGTCACGGAATCCATTGCCATAGTCTTCATCCAGATGGGGCTGTTGTTGCTCATAGGAAGAGTAGAGAGGAATGGATGGGATGTTTTCCACACTGGTTGGGAAGTTGAATGCTGGATCGTCGTAGTAGTTGTTCAAACTGTTGTACTGAGGGAAGGGTGGGTGTTGACTGTAAGGGATGGGTTTGGGTTCATAGTAATCCTGTTTGGGTTCGTAATATTCTTGCTTAGGTTCATAGTAGTCTGGTTTATAGGGTTCTTCATAATGATGGTGTGGGGCATAGTGTGGGTGGATAGGTTGGATGGGTTGGTGTACTGGAGGGGGAGGTGGAGGAGGGTGAGGTTGGGGATGAGGCTGTGGGTGTGCACTTTGTCCAATCTTTCTCACGATCGCCTGAAAATGAGAAGGAAAAATTTGATAAAATAGACATAATAAACGTCACCAAATAAAGTAATGCGCTGGTGCATAGTGCTCTAAGAGCAGTCACCATTGTTTTTCACTTGAGAGTTAACACAGTTTCAAAGATCCCATCTCAAAGACAATTTTTCTTTTTACGTCTTTATTGCGTCAACACTAGATAAGTTAACGGACCATTTTTGCAGGTGAACTAAACCAGAACAGCAGAATGCATTTCACGATAAAGTCTCAGTGTGAAAAATCTCATGACCGTCAATAAACCACATGGCTAAACGTGTTACCTTTGAATTCGCTCTCCTTTAATAAAAAAAGAACGAAAACTGGCTAAATGTCTTACTTGGAATCCGTTCTTGTCGTCGGCTGTGTACTCGACTATTCTAATAGAGCCATCTGGTTCCACCAAACTGTAATATCCACGAACTTTATCCCCATCTCGTTCCTCATATTGTTTCTTGATATCTCCTGTGTGAGGATCATGTACTCCGTACTCGAATTGGTACTTGGGGTATGCCTGCAAATAGAAACGGGATAGAAGAAAGTTAGGAATTTTAATTGTGTTTAGCATACTTAAATGCTTGTCACAAATATCATTCCCTAATTATGAGGTACACCCTAGATAAATTTTATGATTTTTGATTTGGACACTTGGACTCGAACCACCAACCTTCAGATCCAATGTCCAACGCTGGAACCATTGCACCACTGAGATTGGAACATAGATTCACCTCGTCGATCGACGGCCGGTCGACCATGTTTGGCATTAAGATCGACTTTAAAATATTTTTCTCCTTCTAAAGGCTAAAGGCCAATTCTCGCATGTCGATATCGTGCGTTTCATATGATTATTTCCCGAATGTCCTGTAGACAATGGCAATGCAATATAAATGAGTGTCACAGAGATTGTAGGTAATGCAACTTAAAGGAGACTATTCCCACCACATACGACACGATTTTTCACCGAACAGCAAGTGGGAGCGGTCTTCAAACCAAGGACCTTGTACTTACATATTGTTCATGGTCGTAATGAGGAGCATAGCTGTCATAACTTGGCTGTTCATATCCAGCATAAGGCCATGACGATCCCAACTTTACGCAGAACAAAGTTATAACAATCTGTAATGGAAAAAGGAAACCGATGTTAAAGTAATAGAACTTATGACTCAGACATTGTCGCATTATTTACAGTGGGTAAGTAAATAGATAAATAAAGAAAATAATTGTATAGGTGTACCTTGTACCTAGGTTATATGAATCATATAAATGTAGGTTAGTACTACCTGACATATAGGTACCTTATTGGTAGCATGCAGGTACCTACATGGTGTCTTCTTCAGATGGCAGTATCCGTTATTGCTAATTTTCTATGAAGAATATAACTATCTTTAAATAAATTATTTTCTGTGTAGCTGTGATGTCACAATTGTTTAATCAGTACCTATTACCTATAGGTATCTGTATTTGACTGTTTGATTATAAGTTATTCTCATTATCTATCGATACCAAGAGAAAACTAACCGTTCTGAGAACAAACCTTATAGGTACCTAATTATGTTTAGGACAAATTTCGCTCCGAGCGGGAATCTAACCGACGGGCGTGGCGGTAGCACTTACAAGGAATTCGCGCTACCTTTCAAGCTAACTACGCTGACTTGCTGACTATTATGTAAATGCAGTTTCTTTGTGTATTATGTCACAACTTTGGTGCTCACTGCAGCATTGTAGTATTTTTTCCCAATATCTCAATAATCCTAAAATTCAATGTTTACCTACTATGCGCATTTATATGTCATAGCTACTCATTTTCCTCACGAGGCTGAGTGGGCCCCGCAACAGCCAGTCACGGAATCAATCGTTTGGATGATACAAATTTCTTGACCCCGCCGGGAATCGAACCCGGGTCTCCCGCGTGCAAGGCGAGCGCAGTAACCACTACGCCATGGGAGCTGACCTTACTGACTATTATGTTAAGGCGGTCTCTTCTTGATCCCTTGTGTGCCGCGTCCATTTTATTTTAGAACTATTGCACTGCACTAGGCTGACTATGTAATAGGATCTTCCAAGCTAAATATACATATTTGGCTAAATATACATACTTCCATGTGTATTAAACCCTTATATAAAAAGTCTATATATAAATTTACATTTTTAATAGTCTGCTAATACATTTGACATGGAATAATACATGTGTAATATAACTAATTTTTAAACATACGTATTAGTATGGTATAATACCACATGTATTACACACATTTCCATAGGATGTGCTGTCTGGGTAGGGTAGCAATGGCTATGTAATAGGATTACGTGTCCTAATTGGTCAAACTAAAATAAACATCTTCAATCTTCCTATCCCACTGGGAGACGGTCACATAATTATGAACATGAGGTCCATGTGGAGAAGAAGAAATGGACATGAGCACGTACTTTCCACTCTCTCTTCCTTCATTTTACATACTTATAAGCGGGATAATATGTTAAACCCTACCTATGAAAAAATACAAACATAGTCTTATGTTATTGGGAGTTAACGACACTTATTAGAATCGCCATGTAATCAAGTAATTTGGATTATTAGTCACAATGTATGTTATACAGGGTGGTACAGAGGTGTTTGAGGGGGATTTGGGAGAAATAAGGGTGTCTAAGAAAAAATAAGGGTTTCTTAGATTGCCTGAAGATTTAGAAGTAGCTATACAAGTGTCAGAAGAAAGGACGAATTACATTACTTTCCTTCCTATAGGATAAGGAAAGTAAAACACTGAAGACCTAGCCCTACGCATTGTCATTCCTCATATTCCAAGAATCTGAATTCACGCGACCTGCGTAACCATGTAGAACCAACATAGTAAGTACCTAAATACCTATAGTGTACCTACCTAGTAAATAATGTAAGTACCTATTAATTATGATATTGTGACATTATGAGAATACTCGCATAATGATGGGCTTGACATACTGACATGATATTGCACTCATGAGATTACCATGTAGGTAACTACCGCAATTTTACAATAATTCACTTTTCATCTTTTCCGATTCAAGTTGCACCTTTTGAAGAAACAAAGACAAAACTTGGGTCTAAAATTTTGAAAGCGAACAGCACTAATTTTGGTGAATAAGGTACATCCACCAATTTTGGTAAGCAAGGCACCTCCACCAATTTTTGGTGAATAATTGACATTCACCAATTTTGGTGAGTAAGACACATGCATCAATTTTGGTGAAAAAAAAAAAAACTGAAGCCTTAAACCTTAAGACACTACACAAAGAAACATTAAATTCATATCTATTCTATTTTATGCTAAACAGCCGTACCTGTCTGAAAAGGTTCGTCTGTCAGGTCTATCTGATAGCTGATGAGCACACTCACTATCAGGTTGACCTAATCAGGTGAACCTGTCGTCAGATCTACCTGACGGTGAATGGCTGGCCTTAGCATAAAGGAACTTCTTGATGTTCAGTCTAAATAAAGCACTTTGAACTAACCTTATACCTATCCAACTAAATTTAAATCCATCTGTTTACTTACTTGGAAGATTAAGCTGCTCCGTTTCCGTTGAAAAAAGAACGCCATTCTACAACTTGGCACGTAATCTGAAAAAGCTAAACTGTAAAAAAGGGCAGTTGGAAAACTGGATAGAAACTTATCACTAGAGTTCAATTCAATATATATTCTTTATAAAGAGTTATTTATAAAGTTATAATGTCAACAGGTGGATAAAGTTAAGTTAGGTTGTATAATAGGTACGAGTACATATAAGTAATATGTATAATATTTATAATTTATAGGTATTGGTAACTCGAAAATTCAGCACATACATTTCGCAAGGATTTTCACATAATATGTAGGTATTTTGTTAATTCGTGTTCTAACAATTGGCATGGATTTCTAGACTTAAATTCATTTTATTGTAATCGAGCTATCTTGGATACTCGAAACTTTTTATGTAGGTACCTACTTCGGTCATTTTGAAATTAGGTTACCTAATTAATAAATTGGTTCACCACTTGTGTACTGCTGATGCCAGTTTTAAAAAGAGACTTTTCAGTCCTATTCGGGTAGGATAAACAAGGCCTATGTGCACCTTTTTAACTTTCCTTATCCCACAGGAAGGAAGTATTTTAGATTCCTTGTCCCTTATTAAAGGAGATCAATGATTTCTATTCGTTTTTTGTTCGTCTTTTCTCTAGGAATTAATAGGTATGTACCAGGATTTTCTGCCCGGAAGGTACCTACTAGGAATAATCGGGAGCGTAACCAATACACCAAACCGCGTGTTTCCGTTTTGGCTATTTTTGGCTATCCGGTTTCTTAACAATGTGGTGAGAAATTCGTTAAGCCTAGACACGTGGTCTGCTGTTTGTAGATATTGTAAACAGTAGATACCTCAAACACTCAATAATTCTTCGCGTTTGATTTTTTCATTACCTACTTTTGTTCTACAGATCTTTTATTTATTATTATTATTATTATTATTATTATTATTTTTACTTTCTGTTACATTACTATTAAATGCAAAATGGCGAAATCTATTAGGTACTTTAGTTCAAAATCGACACATCAGAGAGGATTTCAAGATCCCTGTATGAAGTTTTTACAGTTTAAATTTACTGAGGTGTAGATATCTTCTCAAATTTTAAATTAGAAAGCTCAGTTTTTCAAGATTCCTACATTTTGCCTGAATAGTTCGACACCGTGACGAAATCCAATAGCACTTGCAATATTTATATGATCTATTTTAGAATGTTGGCATTAAAGTTATGAGAAAGCTGGTTAATCTGGTTAAGTAAAAAGAATTTGATTTTTTACATCTCTTTCTTTAAAACAATTTAAAGGAACTGAATATCGAGTTACCTACTTTCTAAAGGTTATTGCTAAGAATTTTTTTAAAAAAAATCAAGAATTCTCTGAGGAAAACCAAAATTAAAGCAAGAAAAAGGAACACTAGAAACTACGCTTTTTTTTAAATTAAAAGTACAAATAGGATTTTAGCTAGTCGAAATAGTCACGAAAAAAATAAAATCGGAAAATATAATTTATTATTTAATACTTGACGTAAGAAAATAAAAATACTGTCGAAAACTCTTTGGGAACAAACCTTATTCTTGGTGATCTAGATTACGATTGATCATACAGAAGTGATTTGAATGCAAGATATCACACATGAATTAAATAACAATTATCTTCATTATTGTGACAATGACAACTGTAACAAATCCCTCGTCCCTCCTACAATACTTTTTTTTATTGTAAAGAAATAGTGACAAAGTTTGAAGAATTGCTTCAAGTAAGGAGTGGGGAGAGGATGGAAAATCGTATCTGATGGATAATATCCAATTGAACCATGACCTTCCCCGAGTGAAAATTAAAGCCAATGGAAGTAACCAAGAAACATTTCAGAAAAAATGACATCTCCACCAATTCAGAAAAAAATGATATCTCCACGAATCCAGGAAATATGACATCTCCACCAATTCAGCAAAAACGACATCTCCACCAATTCTGATGAAAAAACTTTCAATTGAAGGGGCAGGGTGCCTAAAAACCAGCTAAATCTTTTCTTTTTTCAGTCCTTCAAAAATGACAGGAGGATTTTTGCCCATATTACCTCACGTTCTTTTCACATTCCATTATTTTTTTTCTAATTCCTATTATGTTTTCCGAGTAGCTCTAAATGTTGTGTATTTATTCCACACCCTTTTTTAAAGTTTTCCCTTTTTCCTATATTTTGTTCTCGGTTTACAGAGATGGGATCGTCTCAGACATTAATAAAAAAGTTTTGATAACATGGGGACATAACTGAACTTTGGAAGTGAAGAAAAAAGGAAAAAAGTATGGTGAAAAAGAGTGCCCTTATCAAAGGAGAAAAAAATGTTCGTTGTTAGTAGAATTGTTAATATCAGGAGGACTGAAGGAATTTGAGGGAGGCAGGTGGTCGAAACTGAACGAAATTTTGTAATCCTTGAATTATTTATTGAAGTTTGAAAAATAATTGAATTTATAGATCTAATTTTCTAAAGTCATCAGTAATCCCCAAGAAATAGGATCAAGGATAATATCTTTTTCAGAAACTTATTTTTCGGAACTTTTTTGTAAAGGGGGAAAAAATCCAAAGAGGGGAAACACTTGTTGAAAATCCATTGTTCACCCGAAAGTAAACGCAACGAAGGTTCAAGGTTAAAGGTAAGTTTTCCCTTCGTTTAAAAAAAAAAAAAAAAAAAAAAAAAAAAAATTTTTCAAAAAAATTTCTATCCAGAGTTTCTATTTTGGGTGAGTAGAATAGAATAGAATAGAATAGAATAGGTGTGGGGACTGGATCGGGACTCATACCGGCGCATCCTTATGGGCAGTACTATTAGGAAGAGAAAACTCTACGAGGAATTTCTATCCAGAGTTTCTATTTTGGGTGAGTAGAATAGAATAGAATAGAATAGAATAGGTGTGGGGACTGGATCGGGACTCATACCGGCGCATCCTTATGGGCAGTACTATTAGGAAGAGAAAACTCTACGAGGAATTTCTATCCAGAGTTTCTATTTTGGGTGAGTAGAATAGAATAGAATAGATTCTATTCATGGGTAGAAAAGAATCAGGATTGTCTTAGGAAGGGGCAGTTAGCTTGGTGATTGAGAATAAGTCATCCTATACTGTGTCCAGTTCAATGTGGCAGCAAAAAAATGGGCATTGTTGCCAAACATGTCACATGTGCAATGGTAGAGAAAGGGGAAGGTATATTGCACAGTGCTTCCTCGGACAGTGAAACAAAGTCAGGTAAGGCGATATCTACCTTACCTGTTCTGGAATCCAACCTCTGAACTTAGAGCTACCTCTGCATTTTAAAAGAGAGAGTTTATCAAAAATAGACCTTTACCTCAATTGCAACAATGTAAGGATTTCCTGCAATCTGATTGGTTCCTTCATTTTGGGTTGATGACTCATTGCTGTCACATTGATCTGGATGAACTATAGGTGTTGCTTGAATGGAGTACCTACTATAGCTATTATGGTCTATGGTGAGAATTTACCAGTCTACCTATGAACATGAGTGATAGAACGCTCTATCATAGAATAGTAGTGCTCCACAATAATAGACTTGGATAGTTCAAGGAGAAGAAATTGTGTCCAGATCAATGTGACAGCAAAAAAATAGGCATTGTTGCCAAACATGTCACATGTGCAATGGTAGAGAATCTAAAGGGGAGTTATATTGCACAGTGCTTCCTCCGACAGTGAAACAAAGTCAGGTAAGGCGATATCCACCTTACCTGTTCTGGAATCCAAACCTGGAACTTAAAGCTACCTCTGCATTTTAAAAGAGAGAGTTTATCAAAAATAGACCTTTACCTCAATTGCAACAATGTAAGGATTTCCTGAAATCTGATTGGTTCCTTCATTTTGGGTTGATGACTCATTGCTGTCAGATTGATCTGGATGAACTATAAGTGGGTAGAAAGAGGGTTCTAAGTTGGGCAGAAACCGCATTCTAAGGGGGTAGAAACTGAATTCTAAGTGGGTTAGGGGGGTACATTAAATTTATCCGGTTTCTACCCACTTAGAATCGGCATAGAATCCGGGTTCAGGATCGGATAATCTGATCCTAACCTTTTTTCTACCCGGATTCTATCTGGGTTCTACCCGGATTACTTGGGACGTGGCAGCCCGCAGCCCCACCAGCAAGATGGGTTATATGTAAAGATTTCCTGCAATCTGATTGGTTCCTTCATTTTGGGTTGATGACTCATTGCTGTCACATTGATCTGGATGAACTATAGGTGGAAGGGCAAACAGCCCTTAAGGATGTGTTAAACTACTACGAAGAGGTCCTTTTTTTAGTGACAAAATTCTGCTGAAGGAGCTATTCCATCCAACTGTTTAAGAATCCGCGAACATAATCGCGAAATCCGCGAACAAAATCGTGAAATCCGCGAACAAAATCGCGAAATCCGCGAACATAATGGCGAAATCCGCGAACATAATTGCGAAATCCGCGAACATAATCGCCAAATCCGCGAACGTAATCGCGAAATCCGCGAACGTAATCGCGAAATCCGCGAACGTAATCGCGAAATCCGCGAACGTAATCGCGAAATCCGCGAACGTAATCGCGAAATCCGCGAACGTAATCGCGAAATCCGCGAACGTAATCGCGAAATCCGCGAACGTAATCGCGAAATCCGCGAACGTAATCGCGAAATCCGCGAACGTAATCGCGAAATCCGCGAACGTAATCGCGAAATCCGCGAACGTAATCGCGAAATCCGCGAACGTAATCGCGAAATCCGCGAACGTAATCGCGAAATCCGCGAACGTAATCGCGAAATCCGCGAACGTAATCGCGAAATCCGCGAACATAATCGCGAAATCCGCGACCATAATCGCGAAATCCGCGAACATAATCGCGAAATCCGCGAACATGATCGCGAAATCACATAGGTACGATATGTACATATACCTATAGGTACGATAGGTGATAGGTAACATACCTATTATTAAAAACAGATAACAAAATACAGTCGAACCTGGATAAACGAGAATCCAAGGGACCATCTCATTTTTTCGTTTAAGGCGGTTTAATACAACCATTTTCTCGTTTATAAAGGTTTAGCAAAGTGGAAGAGCAAAGTGATGAAAGCATGACAAATTTAAACAAGTTAGGAACAAATTCTGATTTATAGAGGTACCTAATTTTAAAGTTAAAAAACGCGTCCCGAATTTTTTCTGGGACAAAAACGGAAATTCGGGACAAAACGCCCCAAAATGAAAAACTGAACGGGACGCCGGGACACCCCCTGAAATTCAGGACTGTCCCGGCCAATTCGGGACGTTTGGCAAGCCTAGTTATCGGTAGACCAACGCAATAACCTACCTCAAACCCAAAAATTACAGAAACCTCAAGAGTCCCTACGTTTCTACGAGATTTACACCCTGTATTCCTGCTCAACTTTAAAACAAGTACTTAATACCTACCTACCTAAATGAGTATTTTAGATACCTCCTGAAGATAATAGGTACCAACTACTCGACAGAATATTATGACAGAATAAAATCCACTTTGAATGTAATCGTAAAAGCAATTGCATTATTTTATTGTTTGAAAATTATTGAACTTAATATTTATGAAATAAGCAGGTAATAATAATTGTTTCAGGTAATAATAATTGTTTTACAGCCCAGTTCTTGTCTAATTTTCTTCTGTTGTGAACATTAAAGTTGTTTTAGTTCGTTGCTGATAAATGATAAAAGTGACGACAATAAAGAACAAGGATATCACTAATCTTTCTCGGGTGGATGAAGAACGTTTTTTGTTCTCTTTATTTAATTAAAAAAAAACAACCTAGTTACCCCCCCCCTTTAACTTTATAGTCACTTATGCCCTACCTATACGTATCCCCCTTTTAACTTTACAGTCACTTATGCCAAGGACCAAATTTTGAGATTAAATTCAAATCAATTGCATTAAACAATCTCATTGGTTGCTTGTACATAGATTCTGGATGAATAGCCAATCAGATTGATAAATCTATAATTTGGATTAACTTTAACCTCAAAGTGTGGTTCCAGGAAATATTCACGCACCTTTTTTTCTATTTCTCCTTCTGTGTCCCTACCTCTCCTTTTATCTCTTCCATCACGTATTTCAAAGTTCAAAAATTACGTACTTTTGACACATCCACCAAAAAATATCGACTATTTCTTGTTATTGTATGTTGGATAATTTTGTGTTTTTGACACATCCACTAATATTAATATACGAGTATTATGTATATCTCACACCTCTTTCTTTTCCGTTTTACTCTAAATGTGTTTTTGGCTCATCTACCAATAATATTTTGGTAGTCACATCCACTAAAATTACTCCTTGCATCCATTATTCTCTTTTCTTTGACCCTGAACTAAAAATGTGTTTTTGGTACATCCACCAGACCTAGACGGTCTACTATTTATTCACATCTGCCATTGCTCCATATCCGTGATTGGACATGTAGACTTAATGTTTTCAACATCCAACATTTTCAATTTTCGTTGAATTACACCTAAAAATTATTTATGTATACCTACCCTACAACAAAATCTACGCCTAAACTTGATACTTTTATTGGAAAATAAAAAGAATAAGGTTAGATGAGTGATACATATAGGTAGGTATTTATAATATAATTTTTATGGAAAACGAAATAAATATAAATAATGTAAATGGCAGTATTGAGTTACAGTGGGTATATAATATAAAATATGTATATTATAGATAGATATGGATAAATATTCAAAATTTCAATTTTTCTTTGGTGTCCTTGAATAAAACTAAGAAATAACTTTGGCAAAAGTTTTTACAAATGAATTTTGAGATCAGATTGTTTTCTTTCTTTCTATCTAAAGGGACTATTCAATCTTATCTGAAAAGAATAGACAACAAAAATATAAACAATGAATGGTACTCTACCTATAATAATATCCTAATCTCTCAACAATTAAAAAGGTACTCCATTGAATTGCGTAGAATTTCATAATGACGACGAACATTATTATATTTTTTATCATTAAAAAGTATTTCCCAGTTTCTTACACTTTACCAACTATAAGAACTACACAGTTTTTATCAATCTGGGATCTAGGTACGAATTTCTAGCCACATGTCCATCTTAGCATGTACCTAGGTATCTACCTATTTACTCAATCAATTGAGGTATGTGATCATTTCATCCCCAGACAGTTATTTTGTACTTTTCATAATCGTCAATTTTTCCATGCAAAGGTAATCCCAAGTAATATTTTTTCTTATAAAACCTTCTCTTAGAATTTCTAAAATTTCATGCGGTGTCCAAACAGTGATGGAAGCAAAATCGCTACCCCCTCCCTAAATACGGCTCTACCCAGAGCTGTCGGAAAAAATTCACGCACTTATGTTGGTACAGATGAAAGAAAAAAATTTGTCCAACTCTTTCGGAAAACTTGTTTTATCATTATTTAGCTCATTCTCCCAAATATTTTATAATCCAACTTGATAAACTTTGGTTCCTCGAACAATAAACTATCCAAATTCTGAGATGAAAAATCCACCATACGTGGATTAATGTGCAGTACTTAGTACTGTGTAGTTCTTATGTTATTGTTAGTTATCAAAATGTATAATTTAGCTAACTCTTTGGTTAATTCTCTCTGTGAACACCATACAGTTTTGTCCCTTAGAAAAAACCGAGAACTTATATCTCTCGAAAACAGTAAAAGTCAGAAGAGTTCAGATTCTAAAGAACCTGTTTAGAAAGCAATCGTCGGACCCACATTGGACATCTCTACATTCGGAACGGTCGAACGTTCAGGAATTCAGCTAGTAGAAGGAGTTTCCTCCGTGTTCGTAGTTGGGATGAGCTGAATTTCCGCTCTTGTGAACCACAGCGTTGAATCCGTTGTCTTTGTCAGCGGTGTACTCAACGGTTCTGATTGTGCCATCAGGATCATAAACAGTGTAGGATCCCTTCACAACATCTCCGTCTCTGTACTCGTGGGCAGACTTGACATCCCCAGTTTGGTGATCTTCCACACCATATTTGTACTGGTACTTGGGATGAGCCTGAGGAAATGAGAGAGGATTTCGAGATCAGTACACAGGACATGTAAACTTAGGGCCGTGGAGGGTTTAGTAGACGTTATCTCGAAAATTGAATGTACATAGGTATTTTTTTTATTTAGCGAAATTCAGCACTTTTCGTAGGTAAATACCTATGTCACATCCACTAATAAGGTAAACTCTTTTATCTTTCCTTACCAAAAGCCAAAATTCACTTACAACCTTGGTAAGTACCTTTGACACATCCTCTAAAAATGTATTTTTTTTTTTTAACTTTTTTATTGTTACTCGTAATTTGGCTGCGGCTTACTGCCTCTGATTATTTCGGGATTGAGTAGAATCTTATCGACCCGCGTAAGGTTTACTCTCAACCCTCAATTAATCACAATCCCGTGATAACCCGACTTGGTAATCCGCGACCTAATACAGCCAAACAGCCATTATAATTATTTATCAATACTATTGACACCGCACAGCTTGACTATGCAAAAGTATTGCCAATACGCCCCGCACACAGCCGCACACTATCAATATTTTTACATTATTGACAAGCATATTGACGTGTTCGGGTGGTATAGGAGATGTATATACTTACGTGGAAATCGACTGGGTCTTCATCTCTATGGCTGTTGTACTCTGGAGGATATGCCAGCACTGTCGCTACTACTATTGAGCTCACCACAAATATCTGCGGAATGGAAAGAAAATGAGCGTTAATACAAACAAAACAAAGTATGCAAGTTCTCTCTACTGTGGCACATATTGCAATTTTGCATGGACTATTAGAGAAATTCAAATATTTTCTGATCTTCCCTCTCCCTCACTCAACACCGTTGCGTACACGCGTCACGTGACCTTGAACTTATTTCGATTCTGCTATTATCTCCTCTCTCTATGTACCTCTCTCTCTCTCTCTTTCACTCTCTCCTTTGCGCTTCCTTTGAACTTTTCTCCACTGTGATTATCTCCTATCTCGCTCTACGTACCTCTCTCTCTCTCCCTCTCTCTCCCTCTCTCTCTCTCTCTCTCTCTCAGGGAACGACATTTGTGACAAGCATTTATGCTCAACACAATTAAAATTCCTTTTTTCTGCGGCACATAGTTTGCGAAGCACTGATTACTGATTAGACAGATGTAGGACAAGCAGTCCCTCTCTTTCGATAGTTTAATAAAGACAACACAGGTAAATATGACACATCCACTAAAATAACGTAAACTTTTTTTTACGTTATACCTACCAGGGGTGGTAGGTACTTTGAAATCCAACGCGGTGCTTTAAACGTAGGTAAATTGTACTTTAATGATAGGTGAGTTTGAGAGGGGTTTTTAAAGTGGCAGAAGGATATGAAGAGGTGTATAAAGTTTAGAAAAAAAGGGGTCAATAATAAATGTTTTCGGCTCAACAATTATTTTCTATCTCAAAGGAGCGAACACCTTAATTTTGTTTTAGAGCCGTGGCTGGGTCAATTTTTTAAACAAATTACGGTACAGTAGAACCCCGATTTTATGAACCTCGCTTATATGAACCCTCGGTTATATGAACTTGAAAATCCGAGCTTTTTATTTAACTTTTACTCGAAAATCAGACTTTTTCTGATAATGTAAACAAATATTTCCGATTTTCTTATTAAAACCCTCACAGAAATTGTGAACAATAATACTAATTGAACATATTTTGTACTTTTACTTACATAATATGTTACTAAAATGACAAAAAATCAATAAATAAGCATTTACTGTCGAAAAATTGCCATGTTTTCTCTGTTTTCTAATGTAACCTCGATTTTATGAACTACCCTTGGTCCCAATTAGTTCATATAATCGGGGTTCTATTCTACTTCTCTTTTGTCTCAGGCGAGATAGAACCCATATCTATCTATTTACCTAGCACATTGACCACTAAACCATCGGGGTGGGTTTGATATACAGGAATACGGGTCAAACAGGAAGAAATAGACGAAGGCAGGGAGGAAGATAAATTTGGAGAAAAATGAGATAATTTAAACTGTGAAGTATACCTAACTGACTATGATAAATGATGGAATAGATTATACCTCGTTTATAACCTTCTCTCCCCCGGATGAGACTGGAAAGCCCTTTCACCTCAATATAGCACAATGAGGAGGAGTAAAAATGAGAAACTTTTGTCTTATGATGGAAATGAAGAAAGTCTCTTGTTTTCCCTGATTTGGGTTGCTTGCTCTTCCTTATACCTTATTATAATTCTTCTTGTTGTTTACCTTTATCTTTTTTTTTCTTCTTATTCTGTTTTCTCCCACCTTTCTCTTCTTCTTCTTCTTCCTACCGAGTTTTTCTCCATCTGTGAACTCTCTCCACCCAAAATTACATCTATCACCGGTGGTGTCGAATAATATTGCCCTGTCCTATATAGACCCGTCTTTAGGGAACACTAAGGTCCTTTGCTAAATTGACACATTTTCAAAAAGCTTGTAATGACTACGATGTGTATTTATTGATAAATCAGGTTGAAATTATTTGGACTTTGAAGAAACTTCTGGCAATCAAATGGGGGGTTTCCAGGACGAGTGTATAATGGAGACAACTCTAATCTTTCAACTACCCGATGCACCAGTTTGTGGTAATGACATGGGTGATGTAATTTTATTCTAAAGTATTCCACTAATTATTGGAAAATTTTAACCCCTTTGTTACAGTAGAATTGACCTAAACTGTTTCCAAAATTAGATACAAAAGCTCCTTGTCGAACGCGAATCTATCAACCGATTTTAAACAAATGAAACTAGAGCTGAGATATTTAAATCTGGATTTCAAAGTGATTGATTGGTTGAAGCTTACGTTCATTGGTATGCTGAGACAGAGACTACAGGCAACAATAATTTACTATCTGGTTAGGCATCTAAACATCCAATAAATAATTGGAAAAAAAGTTTCTAGGACCTTGTGAAAATTTGGTGATTGGCACCTACCTACCTACAAAAGTAGCAATCCCCCCCTGATGACCAAAAAAGGGACGCACGACACCGAATTCGATATAATAATTTATTTTATTCGGATCTAACTACTTGGCAGATCTGCGGCATTGAGGACATTAATCTGGCCAAGTCAACGAACGAGCTATTCAAAATGGTCTCGTGCCAAAATTAATTGAATATTTGAAAGGAACACGCGCCGTGGGCCGACAGAAGCTCCAAGGTTTACAAAAATCGCGGGTACCATCTCAATTTGTCAAATGGACTCCGAAGATGAAGTTCAACTTCTATTGAATAATAATAACAGAATAGGAATTCTGACAATGGAGAGTCATACCGAATAGCCTGTAGAAATGAAGAGCTACATAATTTTTCTAGTATACCTACTTGGGTACTTTTTGCTATTTCTTGTGGCGGATCTCACCTAAAACTCAATCTTTGGGTTGAAAATCACAAGAAGCCACAGGAAAATCACAAGACGGGCTGGGAAATAAGGTCAAAAAATAAAACCATGGCTAAATCTTGGTAGGGTATTGTCAGAAAATTTGGCCCATCAATATCATCTCTTTTGTCCTCCTAATCGCCTTCTTCTTTTTAGTTTTACGTCAGACAGTTTAGTGTGTTGGCACATCCACTACAAACTTCAACCTTTCTTTCACCCCTCTGATCTCAATAGAAAATTTGGTGCATTAATTGTTATCGCTTTGATTTAGGTCCAGCTCAAGCTCACTGGACCATATTATGATTGGATAATTAATGTGAAAACGTGGATTGTTACGTAAACAGCCGTTTTATCTATGCTTTGCTTAGTGGCGTAGCCTAGAGCTTCTCCAGGGAAGCTGGGGAACTACCGCCTCCTTTTCCCTCTAAGGGGGCTTTCCAGTGAACCCCGCTCGTTACTCACCACTTACCGAAAATAGTATGTGATTGTTCAACCGGGGTTCTAAGGCCAGGCGATTGGCAAACGTACTCTGTTATGGGCTTATACACGGAGAACAAAATTACTGGATGAGGTGCCAGAAATTGTAGGAGACTTAAGGTGTGTGGTGTGTCCAAACATAGTCGATGTCGACTGAAACCGTCCACACTGCCTCGACAACATAGATTCACCTCTTCATCGATCGACGAGGTCGACCATGTGTGAACACACCTTTAGGACCAAAGAACTCTATTACTGGGTTGTTTCCCCTAGTTTAGAGTCTTGGAATTGCATATTGCCCTTTTCGGCTCTGTTCTTCTGTTATATCAGGGTGTAGCAACTATAGAAACCTCCATGGTCGAGTGGGTATCACACTAGACTTGTACACCGGAGGTTCTGGGTTCGATATCCGGAGAAGTCGAAGTTTTTTAGACTTCCTGATGTTCTTGGAGCTATACAACGACAACCTCCATGGTCGAGTGGGTATCACACTAGACTTGTACACCGGAGGTTCTGGGTTCGATATCCGGAGAAGTCGAAGTTTTTTAGACTTTCTGATGTTCTTGGAGCTATACAACGACCGTTTTGCATTTTGTAGTACTCGTACACATCCCTGATATCCCCTATCACAATTTTATTCCATCGAAATAAAAAGAGGCAGAGTCGAGCAATTTTTGTCAATTATGAAAAACGAATGTTGGGCAAGAGTTCAATTTGGCCTGATACTCCATTATAAAATATTGGACTATGTCGAATTGGATTTATGTTTCGGACAAATTCGTCGGGTGTGATAGAATGTTCAGTTCTTGTTCAGTATAGTTCTCACCTCTTCTGACCCACGGGATGATCTCGGGTTCGATTCCCGAGAGAGACAAAGTTTTTTTTTTTTTTTAATCTTTGCTCGAAATATCTACGGGGAGAACTTAACCTCAAGAAGACAGTTGAGTAAATAAGTTGGTAATTTAAGACCAAGTAGGTAACAGAAACAGAATCTAACTTATAATTAGTCAATTTGCCCCTTAGGTCGAGTTTTACCACCGTGGATTGTGTCAGGATTGAATTCAATCCGAGATTGACCTGGGTATTAAGTATAGGGAAATCCTCGTTTCATCTCAATCCCGAGTTGGTAAACCCCAGCATTTTAGTAATGCGGTGATATCCACAAAATTGGTAAAAAGACTCTCAGCTTCACCACAAAAGAATGAGTCATCAGTAGTACCTATAAGAGTTCACAGAAAATTAATGAACATAGGAATTGAAGAAGATCCTGAACATATATGGATTCGTAACACACAAAGATTAACAAAACCTACTCGTCATACGTTTCATAATATCATTCTAAAGATCACCTTCAATTGAATAGAATTTCAAGATGAAAATTGAAAAATCGCATTTCAGGACAAAATCTTTTTCCTATGTTTCTATTCTCTTGATTGATTCAATGAAGAACAGGTGGGTAAGTAGGCAGCAAATTTTATTAAAAGGATACCTATATGAAAAGGACGAAAATTCTATTTTGGGGGAAACCTTTATGTTTACAGTGAAAAGAGTGTTTTCTACTAAAATCGTTTAAAAGGTATACACATTGGTCAAAGTTAGCCACACGCCTTTTTGGACTGTTGGAGTCTTTATTTTTGTTGAAATTTTAAATGTTGAGAAAACCAGTCCTTTTTTTACTGTCAATTTTGACCGTTCTATTTTCTGTCTACAATTTTTACTAGCACATTATATCACCTCTGGCCGGTTCTTACATCAATGCTTAGCAACCTATGCTAGGTACACATAATGGCTACTTCATACGGACTACTTTTCCTCAGAAGTGAAAGAAGTCTTTGTTGGAAAATACAATTTTCAGAATCATTATTCTGTTACACTTCTCGTTTGACAATGAGGTTTTTTTGTTATTGTCAAGAAATAATAATCTCTGTATGGGTGGCATACGTTAAATAATAGATAACTATTTCTTTTATGCTTCGGATATAGTTCGCAGTCTCGTTTACGATTCGTTCAGATTGAAAGGCGAAGTACGAAGCATGAGGAGGTAAACTCAATTAAAACACATAATGGTGGCTTCAGCAACAATCAAATCCACTTGCTATTATTGAGGTTGTAAATGGATTAAATGGATATTAAATTTGGCACGTACCACATAATTATCCTGGTCAATGAACGAATAGCAGATTAAACCCTAGTCCTATATAAGTACTACAGTTAGAGTCCTAGTATGTAGTAAAGTTGTAGTCCCAGTAGTGAAATTTCAGTCCCAGTTAGCAGTTATTAAAATTGCAGTCTCAGGAGCGGAATTGGAGGGGTCAAATTAAGAAGACCTCAAGTCCATTTTTGGCGATCTTGAGTTACCTCTATGTTACTGAAAATCTGGTGGTGATGAGCTCTAGGTATTCCATCACGGTTTTATACTAGATTTTTATGGTGCATTTGAAATGCATCGGGGATGAAAATTCTCACATTTCCGACGTTCCAAATGATTTATTGTGAATCAGACTGGATTGATTCGGTACCTACATGAGCAAAGTATCTTTGAGAATAGACTCTATTCTTCTAACATAAAGGTACGAGGACAATACAATAAATTTCATACAATAATAAGCAGGTAATTTGTTAGACTGTATAGAAATTGAAACACATATGACTTCACTTAAATTGCAGTCGAGGTATTTCTTTTCAGAGTTAGAAAATAAATTGACGAAATCGCAGAAGGAAAAGGAATACAATGAAACGCAGACTTCATTGAAGAAGTATAAAATGTCACTGACCAATCGAACATCTAACGGTTCAGAAACAACAAAATAACTGAAACAGTGTCAGCACGAAAAAAGTTTGAAAGCTTGATTTTATCAAGTGGTCGCACTCCGTTTGTCTTCACGAAGAAAGTTCCGGGTTCGATTCCCAGGAGGAACAAATATTTGCACCCTTGCATCATAGGTATTTCTGAGATGCACTTTCTTGTGTTTGTTGATTTCTTCTGTTTACCAAGATCTTGAATTGAGGAGCATTGTGTCTCCTCTCACCTATTTCAGGTTATATGAGATACCCTATTGTATTTGTACCTATTAGGTATGTCATTTTGTTTCTAACCAGAGCAACAAGGATAACTATTAACCGTAGGAATCCGCGGAGTAGGAACATCATAGAGAGGGTAATAATTCGGTATCGCCGGCGGATCAACTTTAGGCGGGTACAGCTGGGACGTATGATGGTACTTTGTAGGTAAGGTGGGACCATAGCTGTTGTACGTGTACCCAGGATATTCCGGGACGGACATTCCGTAACCGTAACTTCTGGAATCGGGATAGTAATTGCCACTCCTCGTGTAGTAGGTATTCCCCTGGTAGTAATCAGGATAGTACTTGGAATGGTACATATAGTTGCTCCCACTGTTGTAAGGCTTATAGTTTGATGCATAGCCTTGGACATCCGATAGTATTTTCTCAGAGGACGGTCCTCTGTCGTACACAGGATCTTCAGGGCTAGGGAAGGCTTTTAGATTCTCAGCAGGTGGCGCGATGGCAGCCTTGATGGAATTGAAATCTGCCAGACGATTGTGGAGCTTCAAGTCTCTTTCATTGACATTCTTCAGGGTGTCCTCACCGACGAAGTCAACTCTGGCCACTGTTTCTTGTTTTGGTCTGAAATGTCAAAAATATTCAACAATTTAATGGAAATTTTATTTTCGCCCCAGATGCTTTATTAAGCAAGCTTGTGACAACACATGCAGGTCACAACAACTGTCATAGTTAACGGTTAATTAGTGTTTTCAAAGGTTTTTCTTCTGCGATAGGAGGTATCTTACAACTTTTGCAAAATGCCTTTTATGGATCGCGGGCCTGAAGTTTCCAGCCTCCATGAAAGATCAAACCAACCTGAAGTCATCTTTATCAGCCGTGTAGTGCACAAGTCGCAGTTTTCCATTGGGTTCCAGGATCCCATACTTTCCCACCACAGTACCATTGGCTAACTGTTCCTCCTGCTGATATTGTACATTACCCGTGGCGGGAGCAGCCACCAAATCCATTGAGCTGGGTTTTACTGCAGGATTCTGAGGAATGAAGAGTACTCACATTATTTTAAGCAATGAGATAGGATTTGAACGTCTGATTATCGGAAAATTTCACTAAGTCGGTACCTCGGACAGCTCGGACTACAACTATTCCTCAAATTTGTTTTAGCAGGGTTCCCCTGGAGGAGCTCTTCCACTCAACCACTGATCTTTTCTTTCACTTTGAGCCTTCAAGATATTTTACCCTGGAGGATTTTGAATGTTCCCCGACTTTGTGAGGTTCTTATGTCCCTATCTCCCTATGAAGAGTAGAATCAAACTCTGGTCTCTAATGCTGTACAGCGCACAGCGTTAGATCTTGCAGATAAAACAGGTGTTGCAGAGGAACTTTCATGAAATTTTCCTGGCTTTTGAATTGAATCTATCTATAGACACCTACATATATGTACATAACCTCGCCGTACCCAAGGACTTTTCATGGTTTCTAGTCCTTTATGACCGATGTCCTACATTTAGGACTTTGGGTACGACTAGGACAATATGTGTCCACCTAGGTATTTGCTGTCTCAAGGACCAACAAGAGCAACATTCCCTCAGCATCTATAAACATCAACATGGAACATTGATAGTCACATCAATCTATCTGATAGGTCTAATACAAGTCCGGATATTTGAGCTAACAAGATTGGTGTAGACAGCTTGTCTCCATAATATTTAAGTGGTGAAACCTGACAGCAAACCATTACTATCAGGAGAGAGGTACCATTTATTGGAACTGATGAAGTGAGTAATTTACCTAAAAACTGTATAATGCCTGAACACCATAATGTACTTGTTATGGACGTCCTGTTTTAACCGAGGGTGGAGAGAGACGCTTTTCAGCTTCAAGGGAGTATAAACAACGTAGGTATACGAAAGACGACTACTAGATCACTTGCCTTGGTGGTGTAGTAGTCAAGACGGTCGCCTGCTAAATAGGAGGGCGTGGGTGCAAGCTCAGCAGGGGTAAAGAGAAAATTCTTACCCCCCGGGTAGCCGGGTACACGATATTATGTTACAGTCACATGTCACCTCTAAGCACATTCTCCAAGCATTCTCAGAGGTAATTCTGTTACATGATGTGGTAGACCCCGGAGTAGATGTTGTGTCCACAGTTAGCTGTTTGCTGCTCTTGTATTTCCAAAAAGTAAATTGTCAAAGATAAAAGAGGATTCCATAAGTTAGTAACTTCTGTGGCGATTTCTCAGGTTCATGTTCCAAAGTGACTAGCAAAAGCAACAAATTAGTTGAGATTTTTTCCCCAAAGATATTTTAAAAATTTTGTACCTAAAACTTCTAAAGCAAAAGGTTTTTTTAGTGACTGGATAAGTTGAGAATATGAAGGTATCATCCTGGATTCTTTCTAAAGCGGAGGTCTGTGATCACTGCACTGAAGAATGACATGCAAATAACATCTTGGTGACGTAAAAGTCCAATAAAATAAATAATGGCAGAGTGATAAATATTTCCTATTAAAAATAATTAGTGTCCATGTCAATTGTATTACATCTTGCCTATATGAAACCAGGACTCAGAATTTGCTCTTCAATACCTACGATAAGAATTGCAGGATATTTCCCACAGAAATTTTATTGTGAAGAAACTTTCAAGCTTCACCCCAAATAAATGATTGAAGCGCTTCATTCAAGAAGCACCTACAAATGAAAATTGGGATGGACGAGAAGATACGCAATACCTTCGAATAAACTACGGGCTAAAAAATTCCCGGAGGGACGGGCCCAGCTTGTTATTACTATTGTAATAATAAAGGAAGGACGGACTAAAACTCCGAATAGGAACCAAGTGTTCATATTTTGTTTTATCATCAGACAGGCGCTACATGGTGATATTTTTTTTTATTCAATATGTAAATAATAATATTATAATCTCAGTGGACAATAGAAAAGTGGATTTTTAATTACCTCCAAGTTAATAGCTGATACAGTTTAATGTATGAATATTTTGTCAACAGTGGCGGACACCTAGATGTTGATTCTGAAGGGGATGAAAAATGTACGTGGACGGTGTTTTTTTTTTTTACGATTTATTTTATGTGGCAGGATTCTCCTGAAGGAGCTCTTCCACCCAACCACAGGTAAAAAAGGAAAGAAGAGCCAGATAGAGAGAGAGAGAGAGAGAGAGAGAGAGAGAGAGAGAGAGAGAGGGAAGAAAAAGAACAGAAAGAAAGAGATTTATGCTCACAATATGGGCTGTTCTTTGAGGTGCCTCACTAGGGAAGTTTTGAATTGCCCTAGGCTTAGTGAGGCTCTTATGTCTCCAGGAAGAGAATTCCATAGCCTGGCTGCAGATATGTGGTAGGAATTTCCATATATAACTCGAGTGCGTTTTTTTTTTTTTTTTTTTTTTTTTTTTTTTGCCAACCCTGGGATAGGACCGGAAAAATTCTACTTGGCAAGCCGCTGCTTTACCACTGGAACAACCGTTGAAAATAGACAATCCGACTTCTAGTTTCTCAGGTGGTGTGAGGACTGAAGTTGGAATCTCTTTCCGGCACACCCATTTCGCCGGTCTGACAGAGGTCTGTCAGATAATCTGAACGTAAGTGGCCGACCTAACGGACTGAAGAGGACGGACATCATGTTTTTCGTAGCCATTACAGTTCTATCTATGCAAGCATCAATCAGTGTAAGTCAGCCTGTCTCTGCAAACAATTTTCGATACCAAACAACCAAACTCTCAGACACATTATGGCAATATTTTTTCTTCAAATACAACGCGTCTGTGAAAATATGGAAAATGAGATCAAGAACAAACGGCCGTACTGCAAACGCCAAAGAGAAAAGAAAAAAACTGATAACTGATGATCATAGTAAAGTTTGCGTAAGTACGAGTGCGCCTGCCTGCCTGCCTAATATGACATTATTTTGGCTGCAAACTTTTACCCAAAGGTCGATAAAATTAAAGTCGTCAATGAATTACCTAACTAAAGAAAAACGGGGATTTAGCTAAAAACTCTGAAAGAAAAACCAATCAGGCAACCTCTTTTTCCAAATTGATCTTCTTTATGGAACTTTAATTTTCAATTAACCCTTTTCTTCTCCTTTATGGCTAAATTAAATACATACCTGTGCTTTTTTCTCCACCACAGTCTGCCACTGTTGTGCGCTGTTCCTCTTCCAGATTAACCCATTTGTACCCAAACAGTACCCATGTACCAGAAGCATTACCTGAAAATAATCATGAGCTCGTTTTATTTTTCCTCAAATTTTTTAACCCGATGTAGTAGATCGCCTTCTTATAGGTACCTATCCCTGCTAAGTTCCTAATGTATCTTCCTTTGTGATGTTTTTTGTCACTTGCTGGAACCACAGTTCTCTCGGTATGGAAGAACATAAAATCTCGTGAAAACAATAAGTGTTGACATATTTATAAGTAAAAATAGAAAGTAAAAAAGTTTGGTAGGTACCTAACCTACTAAAGCTGTGAAAATATTACCTAATAGTTTAGATAAATTCACACCAACAAGCCTGATACTGTGATACTTACATGAATGATCTGCATATCAAAGTTGAAAAAGTTGACGTTAGATCTTGAGGCTTATCGTAGAAGGTAAATCACACATTGGAATGAATGCTCATGAGGGCAAATTTTCTTGCTGTCATTTGTCCACAGAACTGGCGGAAAAAAAGGCAAATTACTTGGACTCAAAATATTCAAGAAGTTACCTATTTTGAAAGTATTTTCTAATTTCTGCTACCCAAAATCTTTGAAAATGAAATGAAAGCAAATCGAAGTTATTTTCAAACGAAGTTATTTCAAAATCATTTTCTGATTCTGCTATGAAAATCCTATCGGTGCTCTGCCCTTGGTTTCAATGTTAAACTGTTGTGATAAAATTACAGTCATAAGTAGATACATCTAGTTATCTGAATTAATTTCTGAATTGAAACTTCCTCTAGTGTCACACCCAGCTTTGTGCTTCATCACTTTATTGAGAGAGGCAAGTTGAATAAAAATGTGAAATACTCATAGGTACCTATTCCATCATTGCCTCTTGGTTATTTCAAATGAATTTTTATCATTTGACAATGAAAATTAAAAAAATAACTAAATGATTTGTACTAGATAAATAACTAGATAGGGTACCTATGGAAAAAAGTAAAAAACTTCCTTTGGAAATTTTTGGAACGTCTCTTTCTGGAAAACTACCACCAAAATGAAAAAGAGATAAGAAAATGCAACAATTTTGGAGAATAAACTTCTTAAATTACTATAGCCACGTTCTTCTGCTAATTAAGATTCAAACTAATTGACATTTCTGTGAAAACATCCTCTCGTAGACTCCTTAATCTGTGAAGGACTTGGGATTATATCACAAATAATGAAATGATCTGTGAATCTGTTATCATGTCACACCCTTGGAAAATCTTAGTGAGGTTAAACGAGGCCTGTTATGAAGATCTGCAGAGTATCATTCTAAGCAATTGGAGGTCCGCGTTCGATTCCTGGCGAGGTCGAAGATTCAAACTAATTGACATTTCTGTGAAAACATCCTCTCGTAGACTCCTTAATCTGTGAAGGACTTGGGATTATATCACAAATAATCAAACGATCTGTGAATCTGTTATCATGTCACACCCTTGGAAAATCTTAGTGAGGTTAAACGAGGTCTGTTATGAAGATCTGCAGAGTATCATTCTAAGCAATTGGAGGTCCGCGTTCGATTCCTGGCGAGGGCGGAAAATTCGAACCTAATTTTTGAGTCTGTACTTGGTGCATATACCTATGGGGGAACAATCATTGTGTAGACAGGACAGGTTGTTGAGAAAATAACTAATCTGAAACTAACAACCATCAACGAAATTAGTATTGGTCATTAGCGGCTTTTAGTCAAAATTCAATTTCATTGGCTCTTGAAGCTAAAGTTTTTGTCCAAAACTTAACTGGACGTTCACGTAAATTCTACGTAAACTAAAACAGTAAAAAGATTTCCATACTTTCAAATGCAATGCAATGTCAAGGTAGCTTACTCAGGCTTTAATAGTTTTCATTAGTTCATATTTTCACTTACTTATTCCTAAATTACCTAGATTGTACAATACTGGTTAGGTCAATAGTAGATGACCCGCTGAAATATTTCCCTAGTACTTCCTTAGTCAAGGTCCAGTAGGTAAGTTTGAAGGTGGCCCATGTTCTAGAACTCCTGCGTCTAAATTAAGGACGTCATGCTAGCAATGACCGTAATGTCACCAGAAAACAGTTGTTTTTCAAACTACCTAGGTAGGTTTCTCCTTTTTTTTTTCTTCTTCTTAAAGCAACCCGACACCAACGGTAGAACGGGATGGATTAAGTAAGTTCTTAAAAATAAAAAGTTTCACGACCTTTTTTCAAAGAAATGAGCCAACATTAGTAGCCTGTAGCATGCCTGCATGCCTATCCCGTAGTATGTTTCTCATCAGATGAACAAGAAGAGACACAAAACTTCCGTTGTTAGGTACATTAGACATTACTATTTCAGGATGAGGCGTAAGAACCGATGAAATTCTGTTTCGTGTTAATATAGGCCGGGCGGTGCTGCGAACTCTTGACGTTCGCGCGCCTCCCGGCGCGCTTGATCTAAATAAAAGGAAAAACATCTGAGGAAATAAAATAACAACATGAATTATTTTAAAAAATAAAATTAAATTTTTACTTAAAATTTTATTTTCAATCTTAGAATATAATATTGTACAGGGTGGCTGTGTTGGATCTTCACCATGGGAAGTTGAGTATTTCAAGTAAAGTGTGCTAGGGCTAGTTCAAAAAGTAATCAGGACTTTATTAACACTCTGTGCGATATGCGATAGATTAGGTATTATTTTTGATATGAATGATTCTCAGGTAAACTTACTTTTTGCCTTCAAAAATATAGAGCTTCTGCTCTTATGAAATAACTTCATGGAATTTATTAAAATAAATAATATTGGAAATAAATTAAACATTAACATGTGGAATGATGATTTTACGGAAGTAATTTCTATAGAGATTGGAGACAATATTTACATTTGAATTTCCCATGAACCAGACCAAACAGCAAACACCCTGTATAGTTTTACTTAAAGTTGATCCTCGTCACAATTAGTCTAAAAAATAAATAATGTCATTACAAAAAAATATTTAATATGGCGTCAGAACGATATTTCGACAATTTAAAACATCTAAAAGATAAAGTTTGTTTGATAAGTTTGCTGTACTTAGTTTAAGGTTTTTAGAGATAGTTAGAAAGTTTTAAAATATATTAGGTAAATAAAGAGTATAGAACACAGAGAAGGGACTTTGCACTGATTCAAATTTATACAGGCAATCACAGTAAAAATGAATAAATCTGAAGGTAGTAAAAACTGAAAATAAAAGATCGGGGGATTTAAAAAGAGTAAAAATGTAAAATTAGAAAAGAAATAAAATAATAAGTTAAAAATGAGATCGGCATTAAAGCTGGCATTATTCAAACAATCTTGGGCCTCAACTAGGATAGGAAATCTAGTTAGTTCAATAGTCTTTGAACCACAAAAAAGGCAGTAAGATATCTAAAATGTAACAACATTATTATGTAACACTATTACAACCCAAGTTGTTTGAACAAAATGCCTAGGAAAATAAAATACTGGATATAAAAAATTTAATGCATAATACTGAAAAATAAATGAGTATTAAGTCATGGCTGAAGGTAATAAGGCTTTAAATTATAAAGATGACCGGAAAATTAATTTCCGTAGTCAAAAATTCAGCGAGTTAACTAAAATTTTCTAAGAATTCAGCTAGTTAACTGCTGTATTACTGGGAATTTAGCTAGTTAACTCTTGTATTGCTAGGAATTCAGCTAATACAAGGGCGAGGTGAGAAAGGCAGGAAGGTTAGTTGTGCGAGTTTATCATTTATCATTATTCTCTTTATCAAAATCAAACAAAAAAAATGTAACTAAGTATGACATGTCTGGATTCACACTTTCAAAGTAAACTTTATATTACTTAAAGCAATCTGGTTTGAACACTATCATTGCTTAGAACATCCATATTTTAATGAACAAAATACTGCCTCTCAAAACGTACTGAAGTATCAATTCCAAACATCTGATTGGCCAAAATTTACTTCCATTTGACCTTGAAAGCGAGCGTTTTTGTTCATAAATTCGCTTGTAAAGGTCTTTCAAAGATTAAAATATTTGGACAACAGATTGCCAAAATGCGAGTGGTCTTTCATCAAAATTTCAACCTATGCAATAAAATACAAGTCTTGTAGAATTGGAGAGAACTAAATATTTTTAAAATACAAAAAGATATGTGAGAAGGTGAACACTATAATCAAAATCCTAATCGTATGTAGGAGCATAGAATAAGTACAATGGAAATTAAACAAAATTAAGTACACAATATTCGTGAAATTATTCGGGGAAAATAAAGTATAATAGGAGGGATAAGGTTTTAAGGCCTATTTGTATATAGTCGAGAATTACCTTGTGGACAAACTCTAGCTCCTGGGAAGCAAATTTTAACTTGACTGTGTTGAGATTGTTTCTCCTCAGTTAACCTTTGGTCACTTTGATGATTCAACCAAAAACCTTGAATAATTCCCCAATTGCGATAAGCCTTGAAATCTTTCCCATACAGAGGAGATCTTTGAAAAAAGTTCCATTTTTCAATAGGAAAGAGAATAAAAAATGGGTCTTCTTTCAAAGACCTCATCATATCTATGTTACACATCTTACAATAACAAAAAATAAAATGGATTTGAACTCATTACACTCAAGAAGATATTATTATGGCAATACTCAAGACTGTAATGTTACTACTTCTGACAATCAAGCAACCCTTAAATAAACAGTCCTTCCTATGCCCTAACATTTAAAAATATTGTGCGTTCAAAATCATAAATAAGTTGATCTTATCCTTTATTTCCCATCTGCTTGTTTTCATAAAAAAAATGATAACACTAAAAATCACACGAAAAAATAAAATAATTTATAAATATGTATATGAAATCGCCCATTGTTGACGTTTTCATTGTGCGTAAACACAATAATATTATTAGCTAAACAAAATAAGTATTGCCACAAGATATTTACATTTTACCTAGAAAAAAATTAAACTTTGGATTGTTCGTCGAAAAAAAATATACACCTAATATCTTATACATTAGACATATTAATAAGGATCAAAGTGATTATATTGTCTTTTGCATTAATTTATTTAAATTTAATTTCTACTTGGATTAAAATGTCAATATATTGCATTGTTCAAAAAGGCTTTTGATATGGTAGGAGAAACAAGAGTGCTTAAATCAAATTCATTTATCAAAATAAAATATCAAAGTTATTTCATTTAATAAAAAAAGTACTTTGTTTATTTGGCCTTCGCTACGAATTTGGTTTAGCCCAATAAATTATTAATTAATTTATTTAATTTTGACATCCTTTGTAAATACTTTTTATTTAAGTTATATACAGGGTGATTCAAAAAAGTGTGCAAAAACTTTAACCACATGTTTTTGGGGTCATTTTAGGGGGGGTCAACTCTATAGTAAAAGTTGCGAAAATCCTTCCTAAAGGAGGTACACGCCCCCAAAGTTGGTTTAAAAAAATCGAATATTTTTTATTACGGCTAACCTGTTCGTGTGATCGGAACAGGGTAAAAAAGTCACTCCTAATACAAGATAGTAGCTTTCTTTTGGCGTGGAAATGAAGACCATCACAATTTCAGGGGCGGCCACAGGAGGCTCGGCTGAGAGAAAAAAGGCTGTAACTTTTCGGTGGATGCATGGATTTAAATTTCGTTTTCACTTTGTTAAACCTGATGTTTTTATCTACAAATAAGGTCGGAATAATTTTTTTCTCAGACCAACAGAAGTGCTAGAAAATGTGAACTGAAGATTTTCAAATAACACAAACAAGAACTACTCCACTCAAAACACTGACAACAACTGCGAGAAAAGGCCTTTTGACTAAAATCATAAGAACATTAACTGGCTGAAATTTAACTAGTTTAATAGAAAAACACATTGTATACTTTTCAAAATTGCAGGCGCATTTGAAACTTTGGGGGCGTGTACCTCCTTTAGGAAGGATTTTCGCAACTTTTACTATAGAGTTGACCCCCCCTAAAATTACCCCAAAAACATGTGGTTAAAGTTTTTGCACACTTTTTTGAATCACCCTGTATAGAAATGGATACTTACGAGTAGGTTTTTATATCCCGACTCGGAGTTTATTAAGGACGTCATGCTAGCAATGACCGTAATGTCACCAGAAAACAGTTGTTTTTCAAACTACCTAGGTAGGTTTCTCCACCTACCCAGCAAAGGTAAAATTCCAAATTTTGTTTTGCAGGCGAAAAACCTGGTAAAGCCTTTGGTTAGGGACCGTGATTTTTTCCCATTTGGTTAGGCTGTTGGTTTGTACTTTGGGATTTCTTTTGTAACTAGTAAAACTAGTCATGAAACAGAGTTAACCAAAATGAACCAAGCTTTATACCAAACGAGCTATGGCGTTATAAGTAATGCAGTGACTTCCACTAAAGCTGAAAGTTCCACTAAGACTGTGAATTGACTTTAGACTGAGCACAAAGATTATGAAAATATTCATGCTTTTCCAGGAGAGATAGAAAGCTGTCTTTTCCATGCTTCAAGTATAAAAAAAAACTGTCTGTACCTATATCAAAGAAATTTGCAGACCAAAATTGAAGCTATAAAGACAAAATGCAGAAGGAAGGCTATTGGAAAAATGATAAAGAGAAAGATGCTTATGTACCTAGGTTATAGATCTATTGAAAGAAAGGTTCGACAGTAAAAAGAAGGGTAAAACACCCAAAAACTCCTTCCGTTACCCTGCACGGCCCAAACACCAAGAGCCAAATAAGAGGTAAAGCCGATTAAGGTATCAAGGTAAGATATCTGTAGCATCAAGTTTAGAAACCCACAGCAGATAGAAAATTTCTATGACTTTAATTGGTAAAAGCGGAAAACGAAGGTAGACAATTGTTTATTTTGTTTAGCAAAGCAAAAAGTTCTAGCTGATTTTACTGCCTTAATTGATCAATTCAATTATCTTGGATTTAATTCCTCAAAGCCTGATCCAACTAAAAGCGTGTTAGAGTACGTTGATTTCTTTACTTTCTATTACCCTACGGGTATAGAAAGAATTGTTTCCATCCAATCTTTTTCTTGTCGCTCGCAACACAGCGGTTTCGCTTCATGGTATCCCTGGAGGGTATAAATTCGGCAGAAACTTATCACCATTGTTAAAGAAAGAATCCAAAGGAAGCACATGCACAGAATTCACTTTCTCTCGTTTTCAAAAGAAACCAACACCGTGATATTTCTCAAATTTTTAAAGACACGAAAAATAGATCACAGAATTTAACGAAAAAATAACGAAACATCAAGTGAAATTCACAGAAAATACACCTTGATTATCAAAAAAAAGTAATAATTATTTCAACTTAAATAACAACAAAAAATATATTTTACCTGAAAAATTGAATTCATAATAACTGATTTAGTTTTATTTTTTATAAAAAAAAAGATTTTTAAACGATTTTATTTATCAAAGAACGAAAAAAATATTTATTTATAATCAATAGATCATTGTTGACATAATGTAAACAGAATAGCAACCACTATTATCGGTCAATATCTTTTATATAGAATTGAGATCATGGAGAAAGTGGGCTAATACACCAATATGTAGATAGGAAGTCGATGGAATGGCACGCTATTTCCCCCCTTCAAAACTTCCCATTTCTCCGTGGAAATTTTAAATTTCAAACGAAAAGGTCGCTTAGCTTAAAAGATTCTCAAGTTTTAAAATCCCAAACCAATGCCTAATTTTAAAAAAAAAAAGAGTTTTTCCGACCTTCTTATTTGTTCCTGACCTTCATTTAGACCTTCATTGGGGCAGTACCCGTGTGTATGGTTTTTGAAGAAGTGTGCCCATGTAAACTTCTGTTTCATAACCCTATAGGGACAGACTTACAGAGCAGAACCAGATTGTGCTAAAAGTGCTAAAACTCAAATTCCACTTGTGCCGAACCGAAGTAACCTTAGTTACGATTCCACTGGAATATTGGTTGGATCACACGAAGCCAGTAAGCAGTCCAGCTACTGTCCTTATCTAAACACAACTGCCGTCTAGTAACATTCTAGTCCAGTTGAACTAAATACAATTCTGTACAGCTACAAATCCAACTGATTCTAGTCAACTCAACCAGAATGTTACTGGACGCCAGTGGTGATTACACAAGTAGCTGGACTTTATAGTGACCTCGTGTAATCCAGCCATAGCTGTAAATATACTTACTCGTAAATGAAATGTACACCTTTGGTCCAGGCTGAAGATTTTCAGTTACTCTAGGTCACTCCTTCAGATGTCCGAGGTCCAAATATGTCAGAAATACCTGGCGTGAACATCACAGGAGACTTTCTATTACCGTTACTCAATCTTATTACTTATTATACAACACTCGTAACAATAACTCCACTTGAACAAATCAATCTCGTGATCATAAAACTATGATGACTTTTTTCAACTCGTCATAATAATAAAACTATGGTGATTTACTGTTTTTTACTACCGGGTACCGGTACTCTCAGGTGATGTGAGTCCACAGTTCTAGTACTACAGTCATAATAATAAAACTATGGTGATTTACTGTTTTTTACTACCGGGTACCGGTACTCTCAGGTGATGTGAGTCCACAGTTCTAGTACTATACCTACAGTGAGGTAATGTTCGGATACTCGATCAAATTTTCTGAGGTTACAAATATACCTAACACATGAGTTCTGTGCTAATTGAAGTGATTTTTTAGGTTCTACTGTTAAGTTTGGGCAATACACTACGTCACAAACTCGTGTTTAACTCGAGATTACCTATCCCGTAATGTATTTTCCAGATAAAAATCGAGAAAACTACTCAATAATCATAGCAAAGTAACCAACAAAGGCTGCATAGAGTCCAAACTCAATTTCGTGAGAACAATAAAGTTGATATAACTCAAAAGTTGAAAGAGAATGTCGAAGTACTAAAAGAAAAGGTATAGCCACTGAGGCCTATATAAACTACCAAAGAAATAGAAAATAATATGTACTTAAATGGGGCTAAAAGTACTTATACATAACTGGACAAACGAACCGAGTTCGAAGTTTTTTTTTTTTTTTTTTTTTTTTTTTTTTTTTTTTTTTTTTTTTTTGACAATTTCGACGACGGATGATGATGATGATTGATGATGATTTTTTTTTTTTTTTTTTTTTCTTTTCTCTTCGATAGGTATTGGTTAGTCTGATTTCCATAACTATTTTAACAAATTTACACACAAAATTTGCTCATTTAATTCTGCCAGAACTTTTATCTACCACCTCTTACAGTAGGTATTCTCCTATACCTATTACGTACCTACATGTGTTTTCCTACTATTGTCACCTATAGACAGATACAGTACCTCCATGTGTTATCCTAGTTTATTCCAACTCAATACTCAAGTTCTTTCTCTGGATATGTGTTCTTATTATCAACATATTATCAACATATACAAGTCTTTCACTATCTCATATACCTATACATTTCCAGCACAGACGGCTATCGTTCCATCAGAAATAATCAATTATGAGGTGAGTTATTTCCAATCAAATATATCAACTAGGTTTCCAATCTATAGATCGCCCCTTCCCTGAACAGTCCGCGACTGGTAGCTGGTCCCACATACAAGTTGGTTTCACTGATCATAACATTAACAAATCGGCATTAAATTACAATTAACATTTTATTTTACCATTGGAGCGAGGTGAAGGTTGCAAATTTTTTCGTATACCTAGGTAAACTAAACTGAATCGACAGGGTGTCCAATTAAATAACGTGGTAAACTTGAAGGGGATGATTTATTGGATTAAGCAAGACTTTTTTGATTTTTCTCCACATAAATAAGGATTCGGAAAGGCTCTCAAATTGAGCTTTAGGGGCTCTCAGTTTGGTCTGAAAAAGATTGATCAAAGAGTTGCAATTCTAGAAAGAAAAATAGCACGGGAACTTTAATTTCTCACCTTTCAACGTGCCATGTCTTCACTGATTTTATTAATTTCGAAAATATAATCAATATTTTGGCTATTTAGTAGGCGTCTCTCCTTAAAGAGAGAAAAAAAATCGAGAATAGGTGCTATAAAAAAAGGATATGTACCAAAAAAAAAGTAGAAGTATCTATCAATTTTGAGAATATTGATCGGATGCATTTTGTAGAAATGACGAGACGTAATTGACGTAATTCCATTTTCAAGTGCAACCGAGAACCCCTCTAGTTCGAATTGAGAGCTTTTCCTCACCCCTGTTCTTGGAAAGAAGTCTTTAAGCCCAATGAATAAGTAAAAAAAGGGTACCAAAAAAAAAAAAAAAAAGTATCTATCAATTTTTAGAATATTGATCGGATGCATTTTGTAGAAATGAAGAGACGTAATTCCATTTTCAAGTGCAACCGAGAACCCCTGTAGCTCGAATTGAGAGCGTTTCCTGACCCCTGTTCGTGGAAAGAAGTCTTTAAGCCCAATGAACAAGCCCTTTAAATTTTGTTACGTTTAATTTTTGGATACCCTGTATATGTTTATGAAACAGAACAATGCATAGGGAACAATAGTGTAAACGTCGTGTCTTGATCACATGAGGCCAAATATAACACAGTGTTGAAGGAAATGTGTTCTTACGATCACCTGGTAGATACACCCGGGATCATTCTATTACACGCTGAGGTCGACGTAGCTTAACCGAAGTGATCACACCATCGCCAGGACATAATTACGTAGGTATTCCGGGACACTAGGAAACTCATATACGATAAATGAGACTATTAAAACTGCTGGCAAAAAGGAGAATTATTTTGAGACGCTCATACCCAGAATCAAAATCTACTTTTGATTCTTTTGAAAAATCACTTTTGTGAGCATGCATAGGAATTTTTATTACTTTTTGATTCTGGGCATGAACATTCCAAAATAATTCGCACTTTTGCGTCACTTGTCGCCATTTGCTCACTTTAAATTTGATTTAGAATCACCGTAACCGTAACTGATTACTTCTTCCGTGAATAATAAAAAAAATATATCTGATTTTTACTTTTTTTTTTTTTTTCTTAACTCGAGAAGTAAGTAAAACCCTATTTTGGGTTAAAATATGTTGACTGTCATCATATATTGCCAATTATAACCTGAGCTAGATATTCATCATCCTAACCTCAATCAACCAACAGATTCAACTGTCAAAACTTTTAAATGTACAAATTTTCACAAAATAATGATCTAAAACAAGAAACCAAACTATATGGTACATAATAAATATAAAACTCTATCACACAGTGATACGTACATGTCAAATAATACACGACAGTTTAATGCCCGGGACCAAAGAGATTTAAACTTGGTGTAAGTTTAACTGATTTCGGATTGGATCAAATTTTAATTCAAAGATTAAAATTAACCATCAGATTACTTCATATACCTACGTATAATCGGTGAATTAGTTTAATTTGAACAAAGTTTACACTCAGATCGTGGTCCCAGGCATGTCAAATAAATTTATCCGTTCCGATAACGACATGGTAGTTCCATGAAGTCTGATTTACACCCAGCTGATTACCCAAATCTCTACCCATCCGAATATCAACCATACACAACGTTGCTTAATAGTAATCCCTCAGGAATTGGTGCATTTAACATGTTATCACCAATGATTTCTATTTGATTGGTAAATTTAAAATAATGGGATCCTCATCATATCAAACAACCGTATGAATCACGTAAAAGTGACGTTATATGCACACGAGACAAAATCCATTTCTAGTCTTGTAAATTTTTAGAGGAGATAACAATTTTCTCGTCTCGTCTCGGAAATTTCCGAGGAGAGACGGGGTTTTTAACACAGTCTATAGCTCGGTGTAAATCAGACTCAAATCTGTCATCCCAATAAAATATCACACATTTGATATGGGAAATATCAATATAGCCGTATTTTATTATGTGACTTTTTTTAGTCATCATACGAAATTTCTCTTTGGACTGGCAGCGGGGTGTGGTGGCGCCATTACGTCAAAAGAGAAATTTTGTATGACGACTCGAAAAAAGTCACATAAATACGGCTTATTACACACTGGTTTCCGAGCTCATTCTCAACACGAACCGGTTTGACTTGGGGTGAATCACTTCTTCGCTGATGTTGAAATGAGGAAGTGCATGTACCGAACAAATGAGGGATACCTCATTCTGGAGTAGCTGGAACACAGTGCCATTCTGAAGAGGTCTGGTGAGTAGTTCGTCACATATGAGAGACCAGGATTGGATCTCCTTCTGCTCCTTTTCGTTCTGGAAATTAAGAAAATGATGATGATTATTAATAATATACAACTCATTATTAAGATTTCAAAAATACAATTATTTGAAGACAATACAATTAAACAAAACAATACTAACTAATAAATAAATAAATATTAACGAAATCCTAACTCGGGAGTGGGATTAATGCATAAGAAATTCTCTTCCATCTAACCCCTAATGATTATTGTAGTAATGGGATTTTTTTAAATGGCTTTCTTTTAAGTGGCAGGGTTTTCCTGGAGGAGCTCTGCCGCAAACCACTTTAAAGAGCGGGGTTCAGTGGAAAAGGAAAAGAAAGAAAAAACAGATCTATGATTTTAATAGCTGGAGAAACAGATGTATTTTTCTAACATCTTTGGATTCCCTAATGTATTTGCCATTTCGCTAACAATGCGGTCATTCTCACCTGTAGTACAGGAGCCGGTATAAGGAAGGGTTCTAGGAACGCGCGAGGTGACAGATCATGTGACAAACACATGGCTAGATGAGACAATATACTTTCCACTGAGTGACGCGGCTGTTGTCTAGTCACACGGAGGTATTTCTGTAGGGCGCGCGCTAGGGAGGGAAATACTGCCTGAGCCGCCTCGTACGAATCCATGGGGACTCCGCCTACCACAGGTTCCTGGGGAGAATAGGGATGATAAATTAGATCATATCTAAAAAATATAAAAAAAAAAACTGGTCTCGTGTACAGTGTTACCAAATCCGTAATATGTACATTATCGTATCTTCCTTTACAAATCTTCAGAAAATAACCTGTTTTATTTGAGCCACACAGTACGAGTAACGAAATGCGCCTTCTGATTGGTTCAGCCCAATCGTGCCCAAAATCTAATAAACAAATGTTCTTTAGGTGTTAAACATTATGGCCGAATAATATTAATTTATTTTTCTTCAAGATCACCTCAACACCTCATCAGAATGTTATTTGAGTTTAACACCTGCTGCTTTTTTAATATTTAAACAAGGTTTTTTTTACATAGGTATTATGTTTAAACTACACCTATGAAATATATAAGACCTTGTTTAGACTGCGGGAGTAAAGGGACTTTTCAGTCTCATTCTGGCAGGATAAACAAGGTATATTCTATTCTATTCTTTCTCTGCCAACTAACCCTTAGAGCTCCATTGTTGTGTCAAATTCTTAAATAAATTAAAACATAATTTCATGCCTTGGCTCGGATTGAACCCACGCCCTCCCGATTACCAGGTGGACGTCTTGACCACTACAACACCGAAGTTTTTACTTACCTTCCCCCTTCTTTTTTACCCCCTTTTTAGTTTTAATAAATATTTTTTCTCTTTTCTTTTTAAATTAAGCAAGGTCTTCTGTTCTAAACTTTTGTTATATTATGTTATTAAACCCATAAAATAAACGAGACCTTGATTAGACTGCTGGGGTAAAGGGACTTTTTAGTCTCATTCGAGCAAGATAAACCAGGTATATTCTATTCTATTACCTGATGGCCCGTTCGTTTGATATGAGTAAATGCTTCCTCCGTAGCCGTGATAAGGCGAGCTCTCCTCTTCTTCACTCTTCTCTCGTAATCATGCTCCTCATAGAATCGTTCATTATGACTCGAATCACGACGTCTGGGGTGCACATTGCTTACGCTACGATTACATTCACCGCCACTCTGAAATCAAATACAGTTTATTAGGTTAGGTATATTTTATATGAATATACGATCTATCATCGCATTTTAATTAATGATGTCCCTTGAATAAATTTCGTATCAAAAATAAACCTTATCTGTTTAGAATTAAGTTCGCCCGGGGCGGGAATTCGAACCAGCGACCAGGAGCTTACAAGGCTACCTTCCAAGCTGACTAGCTTCAAATGACTAGAACTAGACGATTTATCACCGTAATAAAGGGATTTTATTGTGTTAAGCACAAACGCTTGTCACAAATGTCGTTCCCCGTTTAATACAACTACGCTAAATTTAATGACTTGAGTTGGACTCGAGACAACAACCTCCAGATCTAGAGTCCACCGTGTTAACCACTACACTCCTGAGGTTGGTATCATAGTAATATAAGGAACACTACCTGTAAGGTAGAATTGTTAAATCCGCCATCCACATCATAAAATTTGAAACTTGAATGCGAATGGTTTTTCTTGGATTTGGACACGGGCAGTTTTTCCAAGTAAGGATTGTAAATGGAAAACTCGGTGTAGTATTTCTGCAACACCCAGACTGCTGCTCTTTGTATACTCAGCTGTCCTATGGCGTAGGACTTACTGTCCCCATCAGGACTCCTAGTGACCTGAGGACAAGAAGAAAACAAATCTAATCTTAAACATGAATTATAATTTGTGGTGAAGCTGAAAGTAACAGTTTTAGCAGAGATCACAGCATTAAAAAGAGCTTCTTTCACTATTTCATGTCTTCACGAGGCTGAGGTTGTTGTTGTAGCTGCTAGAGCTTTCGATGAATGGTAATGGCAGAATAAAGAATTTTTTTATATCTGCCATACACCGGGGTAATGGTCTCTAGTCATGTTTGATTGGCTCATTCTGAAGCACAGTCAACCATCGTGAGAACTTGTACTTGATTCTTTAAAAGCAGAGACAACCCTTTGAAACTGCCAGCTAGCTAGGCTGGTTAGGGTTAGCTATTCTCCACCCTGTTTATAGTCCCACAGCTAGTCACATAGGCTAATGATTTTCGTCTGTGTCAGGAATCGAGTCCAGAATTCTCCGGTGAGCAAGTCTAGTGTGCTAAATTAGTGCACAAAAAATAGACTAAGTGACTAAGAGGCAAAATGACTGGCACAGAACACTCACCTTGATATAGAAGGCAGGCTGAAGATGACGAATTTCAATGAGAACAACCGTGATGTAGTGAATGAACAACAGGGCGTCTACAAAACTCGAGGCGTAAGATACGACCACCCTGTATTCTAACACATCTTCTCCGGTCACTGTAGCTCTTGCTCCTGGAACATTTCATGAAAGTTCAAAATTTAATGATAGAGCGTCTGCATTGTAACCGCTAGGTCGCGGGTTCGATTCCCGCGCGGAGCGGATTTTATCCTGATGGGATAAGGTTCGTTCTCGAAACGGCTGGGTTTCTCCTCTCCTGTCTTCCTTCTCTCTTCGGTTTCGATTTCATTAAATTTTCGATTTAGAAAATTTTTAGATAAATTTAGAAAAAAAAACCAGTGCAGGTCCAAAAATTTAATGAGCAAAAGTACTACTCACCCTCAGTCATTTGTACAATGAAGAACAACCAGTAGGCAATCGTACACACGAACAAGAACACCACCACTATTGCACGGAATATGAAAATCCTGGGCATGGTTGCTCTAGGCTGCCTCAGGAATACAGCCCAGGCGCCTACTGCCAGCAAGATCATCTTGAATGTGAATGAGAGCAGCATGCCTTTACATTCTGAGCCACAGGCGAGCAATGCTGCCTTCTGTTGCGAGGTTAAATTTGATGTTACACTAGAAAATACACCTGTAACAAACAGAGCAAATTAATGGTTGAGATTACGATACAAAATATTAGGTGTTCTATTTTTTATGGCAAATTCAAAAGAAATATGTACCTACTTAGCTGATTTACACCTACTTATACTTAATGACATGTAAGCTTTCTTTTTTTCTTTCAGGGGTTTATTTGTAGAGCAACAGCAGCAACAAATTGTCTACAAATAAACAAAAAAGAATGTATATAATTCAATTTTTTAATGCACTAGATAAGATAGTTTACTTAAGTACTTGATGTAATTGTGTGACTTATTGTGAGAATAATTATGAACCAAAGTATGTATATCAATAGAGAGATGCTCTATTAAACTGTTGGTATAAATGGAACAACTTGTTCTAAGCTGGCAGTCTAAATAAAGAACTACTTATACTTACCTAACTTTGGTAAAGCTAACATTAGAAGGGGACTGAGAAAAGATATGACTGAGAGAATTCCTGTGAACACAGATCCAATGTATCGATGGCACAGGAACAAGAGTCCTGTCTCCTGATTTCCTCCTGGCCATAGTGCCAAGTCTTCCAGAGATCCTGACTGTTCGGAGGTGTTTCCTGTGACAGCTGTTGTGTTCTCACCCCAGTTCTCATCCTGAAAGGACAACATAAGTAGAATATGTAATAAGTAGGTACTAAGGGTAATAGTTCAGAAACTAAGATGAGACTAAAAATTTCATTTTCTCTTAAGGGCATAAAAGGACAATGTTGTCCTCAAGAGACAATAATACTGATATACCAACTTAATTTATTTTAACGGGGACTGTTTCTTACCTGTGGTAGAATTTGAACTTCAATAACTTCCCCATCCCTGTTGTCATCTAAAGTAACCGCTGTTTGGAAGGGGGCCATCTTGTCATCTTTTTTACTCTTTGAGCTCCTGAAAAAATAAAGGGCTTTTTAGAACAAAATCATCATTGAAATCTTAAACTTAATACATATCTGTAATGATATGGTAACAAGTTACTTCTTTGGTCTGTATGAGTATTTTTTCGTCAAAACTTTGGAAAACAATTATAATTATGTAATTTGTGTTTAGAATGAATCAATATTGATACATAAGAAATTAATCAATAAAATGAGAGATGGATTGTAAAATCATTATTACCTATTGGATCTATGATAATGATAGGACTTGTGACTTTTGCCTTTTGATTTGGAGCTTTGTTCACTCAGGACTGATTCAGTATCCATGAATGAAGTTCATACATGTGATGGCTGAAACAAACACAATGTTATTTGTATGATTAAATCACCTGTTGTAAATAACTAAATAAAAATACTTCATTATACAGTATAAGTACAGAGTAAAAAAATATTTAACATAGAGGAGAATATCACTCATGTTGCTTGTCTCTACAATGGCTAGCACTACAATGAATACCGTCTCACTGTAATTTGTATGGCAATGAGAAAGCTGACTACCTGGCTAAAAAAGGCACTAAAATCATAAATACATCCGTATGCCAGCCAGCCTTCCTTCAATTCAACTAAGAGACTTGTGAAATCCTGTAGGAAATAATCTCACAACACCTGGATCCGTGCAGAAAGTCAGGGGAAGAAATGGCAGGCGCTTGTTAAAAACCCAGACATCATTCCTAATTTACCTAGGAAGGCATCTGTCACTCATTTCTGACTTCTCACAGGGGACGATTATCTATACCAACACCTCCATGGAATAGGTATCAAAAACTGTCCTTTATGTTCCCTTAACTCTCCCATGAACCAAGCACACCTAGATTCCTGTCCAGCCTTGGAAGCCAGCAGTTCCATTGTAGAAAAATATTGGGATGCGCGTAGAAAAATGGCCTAATGGTCAATGTCCCGAGATTTGTAAACAACAACTCATATTGCTTGAATAGGACTAAAAACTACCTTTACCCCAGTGATAGGCTACTAATATTTTTGTGGTCAACATCTCATGTATAAAACAGAGCAAAATTTCATACCCATAGCTGGGTTTAAATCCCACTGTACCAAGGCAGATAGTGAATACCATTGGGCTTACAAGTAGGTAGGTACATTTTAAAGAGAAATTTAAAGAGAGGTAAGTAGAGGTTCTTGGTTTCAAAATCTGAGCCCTTGTGTGTAACAGCATAGATTTGTATAGGTAACAAACTCCCTCATCCCTAAAAAGTACATAACTAACTGGACAACTCATCTAATGAGCACCTATTGACTATGCAACTTCCCTTGAATATAAGGTTCCATGTAAAATGAAGAGGGAGAGGTTTTCAAAAGATCATCAGCTCTTCTATTTAAAACTGGACTTTCAATTTGCCAAATAATCAAAGCTAAACTATTACCTGTGAAAGTTTCCATCTCTGCTGAACCGTGGGAACTATGAAGATACTAGCACTGAATTAAAGTTACCCGGGACTTAGAAAAATTTTCTTTTTTTTTCAAATACGTATTCCGCAAATGTAATAGAAAGTCGTGTGATGTTCACACCAGATTTTTTTATTTAGGATTCTTCTTAGAATTCGTATGTACAGAAAAACTTGATGGCTGATAGACACGGATTTAGATAGGTATAGAAAATCAAGCGTGCCGGGAGGCGCGCGAACGTCAAAAGATTCTACTTGCTGCTGTTCAATATGTAGGTATATTACCTATGCGTATTTGCGTATTGTACCTTTATCACATCCCTAGTCTCCAGCTTACTTACGGGTATATTATGTATATATGTATAATTATATCACTTTCCTAAGGCTCTAAAGTCTGGACAGTGTGGAGCAGAGAGAATAGAGCTTTTTGCTCTAGATTCGTATAGTAGCTTAACCCATCCTTTAGGGCTGTTTGCCCCCACACCTAAGCCTCGGAGTGGGCTTTTTGTGTATTGAGTTAAGCTTCTTGCTCTCAATTCTATGCAATCTAAAGTTACCTACCACAAGATACTTACCACTGGGAATAAATTGATTGGTCTCCTGTTGAAGATGGGATGTACAGTTATTGAACTTGGCTTTGTCACACAGCATACAGGAAGCGGTATTTCTTCTTGTAATAAGCAAATATTTTTATGACTTATTTTGGAATCTTCTGTAAAACCACGTCTATCCGAACATTTCAAGTAAAATACTTCAAGAATTTAAAGTAATTAAAATAAAAGTAATAAAAACGCAAGCATTTCATCTGCATACTCTTTACAAACTTCACAAACATTCGAGTTGACTCACTGTCCGAAGCAAGCACGGTTTGTAGAAGATGAAAAAAATATACAGGGTACAACGAATTTTTTTGCCAGCGTACGGTATTATGGTTGTAGCAAGTACTACATCTGGCAACATTGTTAAAAAATCCTATGTTCAGGGCAGTGTTGCCAGATGTGCGGTAATTACCTCGTAGTTCCTATTTTAGGATCATACAAGTTGTTTATATTGTTCACCTCGGTAGAATCGTAAACTCTATTGGAAGGGCCCTCCTCCAAGTTATTATAGGCATCACTTTGCACCACATTGCTGCTATCGTACAAGTTCCCTTCATCTCCACTCTGGTGAGCACTACGCAGGGAATTTGTATCCTCGTAAAACTTTGGCTCCAGGTAGTTTTGCGTTGAATCATAGGCTTTAGATTCCTCATGGTTGTTGTAAGGAATGTCGGTGGTTTCGTATTGTTTGTTGTGAATCGTGTCAACACTGTCATAGTGAGGTATAGGTATATCATGCAAGTCAGGTATCGAGTTCATGATTTCCTCGTACGGGAAGTTCGGTGTCGCGGGCAGAGACTTGAGATTGGAGGTATAGGTATATCATGCAAGTCAGGTATCGAGTTCATGATTTCCTCGTACGGGAAGTTCGGTGTCGCGGGCAGAGACTTGAGATTAGAGTAAGCATTGAGAGATGGTGAAGGTAATGCTCCAGATGGTGGTTCATAGATGACAGTAGCTTGGAACCCACGGGTGGGATCTGCAGTGTAGATAACTCTCCTGATATAACCATCGGGTTCTATCAGACTGTACTCCCCTTTGACGGAGTCCCCATCTCGTGATTCCTGATGCTTTTGACTGTTCCCCGTGTCAGGATCACTCACTCCGTATGCAAATTTGTAGTCTGGTTTCGCCTGAAATCCAAGCGATGTCACAAAAAATAAATAAGTTCGTTAGCTGGTTAACTCATATGGCACCTATCTAAATTCCTGTACAGTCTTGCAAGTTAGCAGTTCGATTGAAAAATATTAGGACACACGTAGGAAAATGGCATATTGCCCATATCGATCAATGCCCCGACATTTGTAAACAACACAACATACATACTTATGATACCTACACCTACAACAAATCTTCTCCGATTAAATTATTTCTTGAATATAAACAAGTCTACGCAGTCTCTGGAACATCCTCTACACATCGGATGCTACAGGACCACAGGATGCTTGGCTGAACACCTAATAATCTGGTAAATTTCCAGCCTAAACATAATACCTATTATCTCGAGTCGAATTACCCTCGCTATCAAGTTCACGCGTAGTTCATTTTGTGAATAGAAGTTCAAAGTCAAGCGTCGTGCGTCGGGTGACAAAGTCACTTGCTCTTGCCCAATGTAACTTGATAAGTGTAAGCAAGAAGGCGATGGAGTCAGCGCCACGGCACGGCGATAGCAATAGTACATTAAATGCGTCAGTTTCCGGCAGAAGAGGTATCTCTACAGACCTAGGGAGTGAAAATCTCATTAGATAATGCAATAATTGATCTAAATTTTCTGGTTCACTAGATTCAGTTCAGTTTTGTTTACTTTGTTGATCTAGTGTCCTAAACTAATAAATCTAGATTCTGTGATGAGGCAGTGTGGCAAGCCAAGGTACTGGGAGCATGTCATTTAACATATTATAGAAACAGTGTTTGATAGTTAAATAGAGTAGATTAAGCGGCGTTAATAGAGAATGCCTTAGGCATTAACATTAGCCCTGCTATAAACTTTGTTTCCTTAGGAAAAAAAAGGCCTATGGCCGAACTACTCTAATCTAGGTTCAAAAAGACAGCTATGCTTCCGTCAAAAATATGCCAATGCCTTTGAGTTGGACAACTAGGTATATAAACAAGTCTACGCAGTCTCTGGAACATCCTCTACACATCGGATGCTACAGGACCACAGGATGCTTGGCTGAACACCTAATAATGTGGTAAATTTCCAGCCTAAACATAATACCTATTATCTTGAGTCGAATTACCCTCGCTATCAAGTTCACGCGTAGTTCATTTTGTGAATAGAAGTTCAAAGTCAAGCGTCGCACAACTAGGTAATAACTAGAATCATGTATTAATTTCCTCTGTAAAGCCAGTCACTCACGCTCACAGTCGGAACGTGTGTGGCGGGAAAAGCTTCTCAGACGTTCTGACAGACCTAGATCTCAAGCTTTTCCTGCGAAAGACGTTCTGACGCGACGGACTGAGCGTCAGTGGCTGGCACATTTTTTTCTTGATGAGTAGCTGGCATAATTTTTGAGTGTCCCGAAAATTCAACGGGACGAATTTGTTTCATCTTAATTAGACTACCAATGATTCTAGGTAATATATGTAGATATTGACACTTTACTACATCTAGGTATGTAATAGAAAAAATAACTTTTTTGTCAATTGCTAAACGTTTTATTTTCTTATCACAGAAATCATTTTAACAAAGTACGAAAATACAAAGCATTAAAATAAGCTTGACAAGATGTGTGAATAGGTACGTTTCGCCAGAAAATAAATTAATTTCATATAATTATGCTGGTGGAGTGAAATTCAAGATTGAAATTAGTGAAATGGGTTCACATAAGTAGAAGGCATAAATGAAGCACTTTCCTTTTCAGATTTCTGCCCAATGAAAAATACAATAAATTAATAAAAGAACGGTCTTACAATTCCAATAACCAAAGGAACTTTGGAAGGGGTGGAATTAAATTCAACCCTTTTCAGCTTTCAGGTTCAACCATAGAATAAAATAAATTACTAAACAAAGTGAGGGGGGGGGGGAAATAAATTAACAACTTGAGTAGCAATGCTATGAACTAAGCAACTTTGGCACCAATGACTGTGGCTGGCTTGATAGTATCCACTTCCTGGTCTTCATCCGGCTGCATTTTCAACAGAACATGTTTGTGAACTAAGCCATCACCTTTGACATAGAATATAGAGAACCCGTCGTACCACGTTTCGGCATCTTTGAATGCAGTGTCCTGCAAGTTCCAGATTTTGTACTTCCAGAAATTTTTGAACACCTGAAGCACAAATATTCAGAGATTAAACCCATGTTGCTCGAAGTACAAACATCTAAAGATTAAGAGATTAAGATATGCGCTGTTTCAGTACAATCTCACTATACTTAACATTGATCGTATACTACCCTACCTATTACGCCAAAAGGGCTTCCATATGAAATAACCTTCAAAACAGGAAATATGACTAACGTGTAATCGGTCCGGAATTTTTTTTTTTTTTTTTTTTAAAAATTTTGGAAACCAAAACCGATTTGAAAAAAAAAAAAAAAAAAAAAAAAACCTCTTGTTAGGCACTTACTTTCAACCCTGACAGTCCTATGATGCGCCATCTAACTTTAATGGTACCTTCAGAATGGTGAGTGGTCAATTTTAATACTTTTAATGAAACATAGGCATATTTTAAATGACCTAACAGCTTCACTACAGCCAATTGTTTGACATAGTCTGGCAATGTACTGAAACAGGGATAAGAATACTGAGGTTAGGTGGATGGATTTTTTATTTAACCCCAAGGTCTAAAGTCTCAAGTTTTCTCAAAATTTCTCTATTTTTTTATGTGGAGAAGCTTAATATGCCTTGGAATGTGAGACTGTAAACCTGAGGGTGAATGGATCTTGTCTGAGGACAATCAAAATGATAGTAACATGGTCTTATTTATTTCATCTTGGAATCCAGATCCACCTGCACTTCTTGTTTGAAGAAGAATTTACTGTCATAGACCCAAATATTAAGGATGTAAAATTGTAATCTCCAAAGGTAAGAGCTAGCATGCTGCAAGTATTTAATTCAGCTTTTATTAATGTTTTGACTTGTTCAGTACCCAATTTGCAAACATACTTGAGCACAACATAGTAAAAATCAAACAAATGAAAAATACTTACGAGGTTTTTGTTCCCCTAATGTGATTTTCAAATTCTAAATGTGGATGGTAAATACGATAATCTTGATGTCTAGTGAAGAGATTGGGAATCTGTAAACAACCAGCCGTTCCGAGAACGAACATTATCCCATCAGGATAAAATCCGCCCCGGGCGGGAATCGAACCCGCGGCCTAGAGCTTACAAGGCAAACGCACTACTAACTACTAACTAAGCTGGCTCTATGCGATCTAAAGTCGTCGCTTCCCTCGTACATACTCCATGCTCTATGTATATGTATATGTATATGTATATGCGATGCTCTCCGCTCCATGTTGTTTTGAGCGTCACCTACCTACATAACGTATATGCTATACGCTATGCTACCAAGATAGAATTCTTCTATCTACATCGAACACCAACTATGAAGTACCTATATCCGCACTTATCAAGTGGATATACTGCCTTTCATATCTTGAATTCCAATCTAAAAGTTTTTCACCACATTTTTCATAATTATCAGTCAGTTTAAGTTGTGTTGACAGTTTTTGTTTTAAAATAATGCAAAATTTTAATTTTATTTTAAAAAAAGATAAGTATTTTAAAAGTATTTGACAGTGTTAAAAAATGTGTGTTTTCTAGTGTACTAGTGTTTAAATAGACATTGATCAAAACTAATGGATCGAAACTAATGAACAAAAACTGTCAACACAACTTAAACTGACTGATAATTAGGTATGAAAAATGTGGTGAAAAACTTTTAGATTGGAATTCAAGATATGAAAGGCAGTATATCCACTTGATAAGTCTGTTCACAACTACGAAAAAAAGCAGCAAATCCATGAAAACTTCATAGTAAATAAGAAGGCAGTATATCCATGGATATACTGCTTTCTCTCTTAATGTCTGGCTCTTACTGGCGCTTACTGCTTTGCTCTTTAGCATGGCAGAGATAATTTTGGGATATACTGCCTTCTTCCTTGTCTGTACTCCTTGTATCTTCGTTGTTTTTTTTCGTAGACTGTTTTTGATGCGTTTTTTGAATTCTACGCATAAAAATACGTGGGTATAGATATATAACTCAAAATGTCAAATTTTGGACTTACTGCCCTCTTTTTTAGCAGGGCAGTGTAATTGAGGCGACCGCTGGAAAAAGGGCCTATGAGCTCATAGGCCCTTTTTGGTAAATGGTTTTAAACGATCGGACATATTGTTTTGTACTTCCACAAAAAATTTCATTTCAATATCTCCAATAATAAAAAGTTTTTTTTGTGGGGGGGGGGGGGTTTCACATAGGTATGGTTTAAGTACAGATTTTGGAATAGGTTACATTCCCACAGCTTGTTTGTGAGGACCAAACAAGAACCTGTTTTTAGGATCCTACTATGCCAACCAAGGTAATATCTATGTTTTTGTTTAGACATTAGCCCAATGATCAACTTACAGGAGGAAGCCTTGAGCTCTGATAAAGTCAGATTGAAAGGCTGTCTCCCTTGGATAATTCAGAGGAGAATATTTAATGTCATATCATTGGTTTGAGTCATTTTATATCAAAAATTTGGCAGTGTAGACATTTTGACATCATAACCTCACTTTTACGTGCAGCTGATTAATGATAGGGTAGCCTGCTTAATAAACCAAATACTTACAAAGCTTACATTGCCCTGTGGGGAAAGAACGTAGCTTTTAGATCCAAGCGACTTTAACAGTTTGAAATTCCTTTGAGCGAAATGATGATGCATAGCACAGTAAGTTCGAGAGGCCGAAATTTGAATACAACTTGCCATAGTGTAGATATTCAACACTGGGTATTAGGTATACGTTTCCAGCTCTAATACACGAGGATCTTCATTTTGGAACTGAATTCTAAACACACCAAAGTAGGCACTTTCAAGTTGATTTGATTTCTCACTTCTTCGTTCTTTTGGATCTAAAGAATGAAAATTGAAAAAGACTTGAAGAAAATTCGGATCGGAACAGAAATCTTGAAAGTTTTCCCTTTTTTTAATTTTTTATCTCTGAGAACTTAGAACTTCTGAGAAGTTAGCCTTTTGATCGATTATTGAGATATTGGGAAAAAATCCTACAATGCTGCAGTGAGCACCAAAGTTGTGACATAATAACACAAAGAAACTGCATTTACATATCCGCGTATAGGTGTCACCAAAATAAAGGTCCATCAATCTTGGGCTTGGTAGCTCTGATGGTCGCGGATTCAATTCCTACAACTGACCTTCAAATCTTTCATTCTAGACTAGAGGATGTAGAACCTTCTCCCCAATGAGTATTTTTCCATTCCAAGTTAGTTTGTTTCACCGCAACAACATAATATCTAGGAATGTTGTCATATATCTCCACCGATTCCCCACTAGGAACTCATAATCTTCACTTCTACTGATAGTAAGTCTCATATTCTGCACTCGTAGTTCCTATTTTAGGATCATACAAGTTGTTTATATTGTTCACCTCGGTAGAATCGTAAACTCTATTGGAAGGGCCCTCCTCCAAGTTATTATAGGCATCACTTTGCACCACATTGCTGCTATCGTACAAGTTCCCTTCATCTCCACTCTGGTGAGCACTACGCAGGGAATTTGTATCCTCGTAAAACTTTGGCTCCAGGTAGTTTTGCGTTGAATCATAGGCTTTAGATTCCTCATGGTTGTTGTAAGGAATGTCGGTGGTTTCGTATTGTTTGTTGTGAATCGTGTCAACACTGTCATAGTGAGGTATAGGTATATCATGCAAGTCAGGTATCGAGTTCATGATTTCCTCGTACGGGAAGTTCGGTGTCGCGGGCAGAGACTTGAGATTGGAGTAAGCATTGAGAGATGGTGAAGGTAATGCTCCAGATGGTGGTTCATAGATGACAGTAGCTTGGAACCCACGGGTGGGATCTGCAGTGTAGATAACTCTCCTGATATAACCATCGGGTTCTATCAGACTGTACTCCCCTTTGACGGAGTCCCCATCTCGTGATTCCTGATGCTTTTGACTGTTCCCCGTGTCAGGATCACTCACTCCGTATGCAAATTTGTAGTCTGGTTTCGCCTGAAATCCAAGCGATGTCACAAAAAATAAATAAGTTCGTTAGCTGGTTAACTCATATGGCACCTATCTAAATTCCTGTACAGTCTTGCAAGTTAGCAGTTCGATTGAAAAATATTAGGACACACGTAGGAAAATGGCATATTGCCCATATCGATCAATGCCCCGACATTTGTAAACAACACAACATACATACTTATGATACCTACACCTACAACAAATCTTCTCCGATTAAATTATTTCTTGAATATAAACAAGTCTACGCAGTCTCTGGAACATCCTCTACACATCGGATGCTACAGGACCACAGGATGCTTGGCTGAACACCTAATAATGTGGTAAATTTCCAGCCTAAACATAATACCTATTATCTTGAGTCGAATTACCCTCGCTATCAAGTTCACGCGTAGTTCATTTTGTGAATAGAAGTTCAAAGTCAAGCGTCGCGCGTCGGGTGACAAAGTCACTTGCTCTTGCCCAATGTAACTTGATAAGTGTAAGCAAGAAGGCGATGGAGTCAGCGCCACGGCACGGCGATAGCAATAGTACATTAAATGCGTCAGTTTCCGTCACTGAAGTTAAGCAACTTGGCGCGTGGTTAATATACGGATTAGTGACCATCTAGGCAATCGCGTGTTTCTGGCTTTTCC
>NW_007378024.1:77566-78077 GCF_000475195.1 Diaphorina citri | reverse complement strand
GCGATTATGTTCGCGGATTTCGCGATTATGTTCGCGGATTTGGCGATTATGTTCGCGGATTTCGCGATTTTGTTCGCGGATTTGGCGATTTTGTTCGCGGATTTGGTGATTATGTTCGCGGATTTCGCGATTTTGTTCGCGGATTTTGCGATTATGCTCGCGGATTTCGCGATGATGTTCGCGGATTTGGTGATTTTGTTCGCGGATTTCGCGATTTTGTTCGCGGATTTAATGATTATGTTCGCGGATTTGGCAATTTTGTTCGTGGATTTGGTGATTATGTTCGCGGATTTCGCGATTTTGTTCGCGTATTTGCGGATTTGGCGATTATGTTCGCGGATTTGGCGATTATGTTCGCGGATTTGGCGATTATGTTCGCGGATTTCGTGATTATGTTCGCGGATTTTGCGATTATGCTCGCGGATTTCGCGATTATGTTCGCGGATTTGGTGATTTTGTTCGCGGATTTCGCGATTACGTTCGCGGATTTCGCGATTACGTTCGCGGATTT
>NW_007378024.1:70309-76713 GCF_000475195.1 Diaphorina citri | reverse complement strand
CTTTCAGTCAGTTTGCTCTTCACCCACTTCCTGCTAACACCTTTTCTATAACCGAGAAAATGTTGTAATTAACACCGCCTTAAACCGAAAAAATGAAGCTTGTCCTTGATTCCCCCGTCCTATCCCAGCGCTTCCCGACCTCCGTACTGCGTCCTCCGTGCGTTTATCTGTTTTTAATAATAGCTATCGTTACCTACTCACCTATCGTCACCCTATGTACATAATCGTACCTACTCCGTGATTTCCGCATAGGACTGAAAAGTCCCTTTACTCCAGCAGTAGGCTACTACTATTATTGCGATTATGTTCGCGGATTTCGCGATTATGTTCGCGGATTTCGCGATTATGTTCGCGGATTTCGCGATTATGTTGGCGGATTTCGCGATTTTGTTCGCGGATTTGGCGATTATGGTCGCGGATGGCGATTTTGTTCGCGGATTTTGCGATTATGTTCGCGGATTTGGCAATTATGTTCGCGGATTCGCGTCCCGAATCGACGGATTATGTTCGCGGATTTGGCAATTATGTTCGCGGATTCGCGTCCCGAATCGACATTTTGGATATTTGGCAAGCCTATGTAAAACCAATTAGGCTTTTATGAAGGCCACTCAATGATTTTAAAATACTGTGATAGATTATATTCAAAGAGATTGTTATTTACGCCCTATATCCCTTAACCTTTAGACTTAATACTTTTTACCCGCGCTCCGCGGCTTACGGTCTCATCTTGACTTTTGTATAAAATTCCATGCCGAGATTGAACCCGCGCCCTCCTGTTTACCAGGCGAGCGTCTTGACCACTATACTATGGAGGAAGTTTTGTACTTGGGACATTTTGTGAACAAGGAAATTCTGAGACGACATATGCGTAGTTTAGAAGGTAAAGTTTAGCAGCCTTCATGTTCTTCTTTTAACGACGAAGTTGAGAAACTTAAAGTTACCAAGTTTATGACAATGAGATTTTTATTGGTAGATACCTAGGTACCTATCGTAAAACTCCTTAATGGATGCTTTTCTAGAAAAACTCGAGAGTTCAAACTTTTAAAAAATCTACTCAAAAGTCTACTTTTAAAAACTATTTCTGTTCTTTCTTACATTGTTTCAATTACCTATTTAATAAAAGCTGCGGTTGAAGTTTTAGCGGTTTAGTGCTTTCAGTCATCTAATGGGTAATAGGAGCTATAGTAGAATTTTCAATACGTACCTAGAAAAAAATATGGAAGGAAAATGCCAAGAAGGAAGCATTATTGAACGGACGGAAAGTTCCATTTTGAAGAGGGGTGGGATTAATGCCTGGGGCATTCTCTTCCATCCAATCTTCTATTATTCAAGATAACATGACAGGAAAGTTCTTGTTGTTTTCTTTTCAGCCATGGTTGTTAACAACTGAAGCGGGAACAATACGAGATGTATTTCTTTGTTCCCGCTGACTACTCTTGTCTAATACGACTGAGTCATCCCTCCTCTCTCTCTCTCCCTACAGTTATATTTGTTAATATGTGCTGTAATGTTTGGTGCAAATTACATCATATTTTGAGGTCTAAACTCTCACCTTTATTTACTTTTGTTTCAGGGTTTGGGTAAAATCAGCTTTCTAGAGAGAAAGCCAAGTGACAATGAGAAGAAGTAGAAGTAGACATCTTGTTTGCTTTATTTTTGATATGACTTGTATATTAACTTGTACATATGTTGAGAATTTGTCTAATGGTTTCTTTTTATTCAAATGTTTCACCAGTGCCAGGAAAGATGGTCCTACTTTTATAGTCCAAAATGGGATTTATACACTACTATCATATTATTCCTTTTGATCAACTAGGCACATAAATACATATAATGAAGCTTGAATATATTTTGTTCTCTTTAGGTTCAAAGTAATATTAATCACTGTACCTATTACAGGAGACCAAAAAGTTAAAAGACCTAAGGACAAATGCATCATTTAATTTTGTAATGATGTGTCTACCCAGTACCCATTAACCTGGATAGGTGCATCATTACAATTTCATGAAATTTTGAAACCTTAGACCTTAGAGTCCATTTTGTTTACAAAGGTACAGTAGAGGATTTGGAAGCGGGAACAATACGAGATGTATTTCTTTGTTCCCGCTGACTACTCTTGTCTAATACGACTGAGTCATCCCTCCTCTCTCTCTCTCTCCTTATCCTTTTCACTATCCTCCGGTCTATTTCTCTCTCCTTTTCTCTCTTATGTCTCCCTTCATTTACCTCTTTTTCTTTCATTCCCATTTCCTTTCATTACCTCTCTCACTCTCCTGTATCCTAATATAACACTCACTGTCGCCCCTTGATGAAACTCATCTATTTTATCTCTCTTCTTCCGCTCTCCTGTCCCATTGTATGAAACATATTTCACAACAAAAGAAAACAACCTATCATATATCACAATGGGGAGTAGTAAATTTTCAAGTTTTATGCTTTTATGTAAAAAGCTTTTTCCAGGGGTTTTCGCTTTTTTCCGGTTTCTTTTGACACTTTTAATGCAGTGAGGCAGGCAGCAGATAAAATATGTATAGGCACATCCTCCGACAAAACGGGACATTATTGGATCGAAATGAGTTGGGTAGGAAAAAAAAATCGGATATCAAAGTGATTGGTATCATATAGGAGAGCGTAGGTAGTAGATAGCTTTTTATATTTTCACTCACAATAGATTGATAACAAAGTCCCCATCCCCATGCCATGAATATACTAGGCTGTCGTAATATATTTTGCTTGCAGATACCCCAGGTAGGTACCTCCTACTTCATCAGATTATTTGTGGTGGGTGCTAATTAAGTTGACCTAGCATGTAGGTAGGTAAATGGAAAGTGTTATTCGTCGCCTCTACCTGCCTATACCTAGGGGTCGCCAACCTGTCGATCGTGAGATACCGGTAGCTCGCGGACAGTCGCACAAGTTGAGAGCAACTCTTATGGCAACCAAAAATTTACGTCGTTACATCGTAACTAAAGTAGCTCGGCAAGGGTCTCCTAGTCAGTCATCTGAGTAGCTCGCGATTGCTAAAAGGTTGGCGACCCCTGGCCTATACCATATTCAGCCCCGGGAGACCTGTGCCATTTTCTGGGTCCAACCCTCCCTGAAGGAACTTTGGAAATTGTCTATGATGGGAGGGGGTCTTATAAAAATGGACTTCTGGGCATTGAAAATGCGCCGCAGGTGATTCTTTTTTCTGCGGTGCCAACTCCACGGCCAATCGGACCGTGTGTGGTGGGCATACTAAGAATACTTCGACCCTACTAATACTGCATATCACCCCCGATGTCGTAATCGCTCTCGTGGGACGGATCTAACGTTACGGGGCGATCCAAAATACATTTCGTCCCTACTTCGGTTATTTAGATTTTCTAACAGCTGCTGAGTTCAGTAGGTACCTACCTGCTTATACCTAGGTGTCCTAAGTTAAATTTTAGTACATGAAGATGATAAAAAGCATATTTAATATTGTTCTTAGCGATCATGACCAGTAAAAGACCAGTTGAGACTTTGAGAGAAAGAAAAAGGGAAACTGTAAAAATAGGTATAAAAAGTAAAAAATTCTGATATCAGTAAAAATTCCCACACTAGAAAAATATCCCACGGGCGGGATTTTTACTCTCCTTATCTCCTGCTCCTGTCTAGTCTATAGCGTTCTCTACCGGCAGTTGCACAAACTTCATATTATTGATAATCGTTCCAGCAAAATTTTCATTTATCAGTTTTTTCTGTTTTCCACAGGCACCTCAGCAATTATTGAGAAACCTTTTTTTTTTTTTTTTTAGAGGAATGACAAGGTGGCTTTCAGTTGGCTTAGGATGGATTTCACCAACCTTCTTTTTAGAATCTAACAGCCTGTTGGCTTAACAGGCCTTCTGGGGGCTGAAACAATACTGCTGAAATCCACCCCTAGTGATATAAATTGTGAAATTTCAGCTTCAAATTTACAATAATCTGACTGTAGAATATTAGAGAGCTAGGCATTGGATGGGTGGAAATGGTAGAGTGGAAGTGAACCACCCTTCCACTCAAGAGCCTATGATTGATTGATTGATTAACAAATCAACAGGTAAAACCCATGTATCATGGAATGATATTGATATTAAAAAAAAAGTCTGGGGTTACCTATAATATTTTTATATATTTTTTCGCCATGGACTTTGGGCCTGAGTGTCCTATGTGAAATATGAAACCTTGTTAATTATTCACCAAGTCTACATAATGTCTGCAGGGTGGCTGGGCCTGTAATCTGTATTCCACATAATGATAATGTTATGGAATGCTCTGTAATCTCGTATGAATAAATAAAGGATTCTCATTCAAGTTTAGAAACTCGTATAAAATATTGAGAGCCAGTAGGAGTGAGTGTACCCCCGTTAGGTTGCAAAGAGATTAAAAAGTTATTTGAACACCCTGTCTGTATAGGAGCTTCTTAAACAATTTGACCGAGAATATTATCGAGAAATTAAGGGTGGTATTGGAAACCAGTCACGTAGGGAAGATAGTAACCTTAGTAACTAGAAGAATCTGGAAAAAACGGCAGTGGAAATTTCAAAACACTCGTATGCAAAGAGTAGGTACTTACCTAGTAAACAGAGGTATTTCGAGTCAAATTTTGAGAAACTTCCTCAAGGCTTTAAAGAGTCAAGCTATTTTCCCCAAGTTACAATTTTTTTTTCTCGAGTTTAGAACTAAGTACCTAGGTTGTAATGACCCTGTAATAATGATTGTCCCTATTTTCATAGGAAAGAAAACTAACTCAATAGATAACTAAGTAAGTATTTATGTACCATAGTACCTATTCCTGAAAACAGGGTTTATACGCTACCTGGAAAAACTGGAAAAGTCATGGAATCTGAAAATTGGCCAAAAGTCATGGAAAATCGTGAAAATTTAAATAAAACCTGGGAAAGTCATGGAATTTGCCACCCGGTCAAAAATCAAAAATGTTCAAATTAAATATCAAGTTTTTTCCAAAAAACGGCCTGCGGCGCATTCCCCCTCATATTTCTTGCCATTCTGCATATTGCATATTTTATTTAAATGAAGGGGTAATCTTACTGATTTTTAAGTACCTCCGCCCCCTAATTTTCTGGAAAAGTCATGGAATTTCATTCCGGGAAAAGCGTACCTATAAATCCTGGAAAGGTTACTTACCTACCTACTGTACTTAAAAAGAAACAAAATGATTACTTGGCGAGATTATCTTGTAGAAAACAATAACCAACAACACATAATTTCCTATTAAGAAAAGCTCCTTAAGTCAGCCATTCCGATTTTCTTTAATTCCGGCTACGTTTTCTATTTTGTCTGTATTGTTTTGTACAATAGGTATTGAGAAATCGCAGTTTTCTATTTTAGCTATTTTACTTCTGTTATGTTTAGCAATTCTATTTTAACACCTCCACCCTGTATGAAGATTAAACATAACGCAAAGTTCCTGCTACTTATTGCTACTTTAAAGGGATTTACAGCTTTTTCTCCCCGTTCGAATATTTTAGAGGAGCTTTGGGAGTACCTTAAAGTTTTCTCCTTGATCCCTGGCAGCGGTCACGTGTCCAGCAGGGTCGGAAGGTCCCGGCCAATCCGTAGAAAGTATTAATCCCTGACCTTCTCTAAAGTTTCCGAGTGTTCTGGGCAGGGTTCTAGACTTAGATGTCAATGGGTTCAATGAGACTTTCTGTGGGTTTATTGAAGTGGGTTCTAAATTTGTACTTATTTTGTCTCTCGGTCACCCCCCCCTGATTTCTATGGAATTCGGTAAACATTTTCACCTCATAAAGGAAAATTGTTCATTAGATTTTGGATCCTATCGGCCCTTTGGGGTCCCCACAGGGCCTGTTTTACTTTCCTTTTTTACTTACTTAGTAATTATGATTAAAAATTGGTGCACGAACAGGCATTTATGTACTTGAGGGTCTTGAGGACAATAGATACTTTCTCCATGAAAATTCAAATGTTTATAAATCCTGACATTCAGATTTTCACATTGTGAAAATGTTGATGAATCTCATGTCAGCATATTTATAATACTTCCTGCAGAGGTAATTAACATTTTGAGAGTAATACTCAAATACTCATGTCCCATCAAATTGAATGAAGCTATAATAGTAGTAGCCTACTGCTGGAGTAAAGGGACTTTTCAGTCCTATGCGAGCAGTATAAATAAGCACTGTTATTACCTATTATTATGTAAATGCAGTTTCTTTGTGTTAGTCACAACTTTGCTACTCACTGCAGCATTGTAGGATTTTTCCCAATATCTCAATAATCCTAACATCCAATGTTTACCTATTATGCTGGCACCGGTCACTATGCGCATTTACTGCAGCATTGTAGGATTTTTCCCAATATCTCAATAATCCTAAAATCCAATGTTTACCTACCATGCTGGCACCGGTCGTTATGTA
>NW_007378024.1:24089-70299 GCF_000475195.1 Diaphorina citri | reverse complement strand
TTTGCGATTATGCTCGCGGATTTCGCGATTATGTTCGCGGATTTGGTGATTTTGTTCGCGGATTTCGCGATTATGTTCACGGATTTCGCGATTATGTTCGCGGATTTGGCAGTTATGTACATTTATATGTCATAGCTACTCATTTTCCTCATGAGGCTGAGTGGGCCCCGCAACAGCCAGTCACGGAATCAATCATTTGTATGATACAAATTTCTTGACCCTGCTGGAAATCAAACCTGGGTGTCCCGCGTGCAAGGCAAGTGCAGTGACCACTACGCCATGGGAGCTGTGGACTGTCAAATTAGGACATGTAGTCCCTTTATCTCGACAGTGTAAATAGGTGAACCATTTTATTTGAAGACATGATTTTCTTTTCTTTCCCCTTTAGATCATGAGAAGTTTTTTCTATTTTTAGTTAAAACTCACAAGGGTTAGGTGGGAAAAAAAGTACCTACTTTGGTACCTACAGTTATATTTGTTAATATGTGCTGTAATGTTTGGTGCAAATTACATCATATTTTGAGGTCTAAACTCTCACCTTTATTTACTTCTGTTTCAGGGTTTGGGTAAAATCAGCTTTCTAGAGAGAAAGCCAAGTGACAATGAGAAGAAGTAGACATCTTGTTTGCTTTATTTTTGATATGACTTGTATATTAACTTGTAAATATGTTGAGAATTTGTCTAATGGTTTCTTTTTATTCAAATGTTTCACCAGTGCCAGGAAAGATGGTCCTACTTTTTTAGTCCAAAATGGGATTTATACACAGGAGGGTCAAGCCTCAACTATCGATAGCGTTCGATAGTCAAAACTATCGATAGTTATCGATAGTGCTATCGATAGTTCTCCTCCTCTACCTCAGACTTTACCTCCTCCAGTTCTTTCAGAATTTCATTTTAACTTGTAAATTTTATCTACCTAATTTTCCAATTTTCTCATATTCCAACCGTTTATAGTTTAATTAATACTTCTACACTTTATTCTTTTATAAAACACTAGTTATGTTTTAATATTTTGTAGTGAAAGAACTTCAGTTGAGTTTTCGTTATCAGAAATACAGCTGATATCAGCATAAAACATAGAACCAGCAAAATATTGATTTGCGTATCATGGTGTACGCACCAAACACACCTTCTGTTTAAAAAATAGAGCTGTCTCGATTTTTCATAAGTTTCCAATTTACATTTTACCGTTTGGTTTTGTAATCTGTGACTTGGGGCCAAGATCTGTGTGGGTTATTTACCTCCTGACAAGAAGTAAGAAGTAACAAGTGGCATCTTGAGTGACTTTTCAATAAAGTTTTTCAGTGATCCCTGTGTCTCCCCCTTACCCTACTTTCCCTGTAAAAAACAATACCCAGAACGCTTTGCTCTTCTGCAGATATATAATTTTTTACCCTCATAGGATGGAGAAATATTATTGAGTGTGTGTGGCAAGTGGCAGGAATGGTTCAGATGTAATGTACATGTGACTCAGGCAGGACTGACTTGCATTGAATATTTTCTTCCCTAATGATGAAGAAAAGAACACTTCGTTCTGTGTTTGATGGATTAAGATCTAGTGTTGTTCAGCAGCCAAAAAATGAGCACGAAGAAATTGTCGAAAGCCTCAGATCAGACAACTTCCAACTGGTCAAGGTAAGATAACTTTGCTTTTATTTCTAAGAGAAGGGAGTGCATGATAAACTTGGCTATTGAACCACTGATAATGAACTTACTGATTAGAACTTGTGTTGTTTTTCCAAGGGGTTTTTTTTTTAATATTATTTTCTAAAAAATTGTAATTTTTAAAATGATTTTCCTCTATTTTTTTCATGGTTTTATGTTCTTTTCAACATCAAATTATTGGACATTCCTACACTTATTCTTTGACCAGGATGATCTCATCTGTTAAGAATTTCCTACAAATTTTGCTTTCCTATATTGATCTCTCTAGGAGTAAATAGGATAATATTTTCAAATAGTTTGGTAGTTTAGTATATTAATCTAGATTTTCTAGTTAAATGAATGAAAGTAATATTTCCCTCTATTAAATGGTTGTGAAAATGGAAAGGGAAGTTATCTAGAATTTTTACTCTTTATAATTTTTGACATTTCCATACACTGATATATATATATATATTTTTACATTATTTATTTAAGTAGGTAGGTATAATGACTTATTATTCAAGTAGGTATCTAACTTATTTACATTTCCATCATCCCCTTATTAGTTCAAAAAGGAATGAGTTAAAATACTGAATACCAAGAAAAGAAAATACCTACCTTTTTATGGAACTACCTACTCAGACGGTATTATTGTTATGTCTTGTTCATTGGTTTACATATCAAAGTTCCAAGCTTTCAAATGATGTATTTTTCCATGTGTTACTAAGTGACCTCAAAATGTCACAAATCAACAAAAGAATGTTAGCAAAAGGAATTTATCTGGTCTCACATGCTGAGCACAGTTTATATATTGTTAACACATGGTCACTATAAAAATGTTTTCTTATCATTATAAACTTACTCATGAACTAGCTTTTTCTTTCCCAGTCCATATGACACAAACACTAGTTAATTTTTTACTTACTTAGTAATTATGATTAAAAATTGGTGCACGAACAGGCATTTATGTACTTGAGGGTCTTGAGGACAATAGATACTTTCTCCATGAAAATTCAAATGTTTATAAATCCTGACATTCAGATTTTCACATTGTGAAAATGTTGATGAATCTCATGTCAGCATATTTATAATACTTCCTGCAGAGGTAATTACCACTTTGAGAGTAATACTCAAATACTCATGTCCCATCAAATAGAATGAAGCTGTTTTGTGTACCTACTCAAAAATTGCTCGATGCTGTAGGTCGCATTAACGATAAATTCAATAGAGCATAACACACGAATATTAGGCACGTATTGATTTATGCCCCCCCAAAAAACCCTCCATGTAAAATATCGCCGTCGAGTACCGGGCATTAACTAAAGAGGCTATTATACAGAACAATGCCAAGCGCCACGCGCTTAATGGTTTTATTTTAACTTGAATTTTTTCCATGTGTGCTCGTTTTCGGATTTTAAAATATCGTTTCGGTTTGGACAACTTTAATTTTTGCGTCGAGCTTTTGGTCGAATAGCTTTCAAGGAAATATTACGTTGTTTGTAAAAGAAAAAGTCGATTTAGTTTGCTAAGGACGGGAAAGCCGATCCCATATAGAAATGGAATAAGGTTTAATGAAAGAAGAGAAGAAGAATTTATCTAATAATTAGCTAAACTGTTTGGTATGGGACTTTTTAGTCTGCCAACAGTAGAAATAAGATATACGACGAGTAGGTACATATTGAATTCAAATTTCGAACCTGGCCCGTAAGTCAGAGTTCACGAGAGTTCCTTAGTTTGAGGCTCCCTAACTTAAGTGCACCTCATTCAATATCTTGAGAATGAAATAACTTATATTTAAATCCATGATTTCATCATTCGTAAATTTCTGCTAGTTCACTGGAATCATACTAGTACCCTCAGTAAATTCCATACAGTCTATTCTCTACTAACTTGGTAACTTGAGACATTGGCTCTTTATATTGTCAAGGATATCCTCTGATAAATTTAATCAATGAGAACGAGGACTACAATATTCTTCCATTGGATTGCCATTTGCTATACTCCTACTGAATACCAAGAAAAGAAAATACCTACCTTTTTATGGAACTACCTACTCAGACTGTATTATTGTTATGCCTTGTTCATTGGTTTAAGTACATATCAAAGTTCCAAGCTTTCAAAGGATGTATTTTTCCATGTGTTACTAAGTGACCTCAAAATGTGACAAATCAACAAAAGAATGTTAGCAAAAGGAATTTATCTGGTCTCACATGCTGAGCACAGTTTATATGTTGTTAACACATGGTCACTATAAAAATGTTTTTTTATCATTATAAACTTACTCATGAACTAGCTTTTTCTTTCCCAGTCCATATGACACAAACACTAGTTAATACTGACCCCGATGACTTTAAACCTTACATTCCCATGTGTGTTATGGATACCAGAAAACACATTGCTTACATACACAAACTTACAACTTTATGTTATCAACCAACAGTTTTGTCACTATTGTAGAGCCTGGAGCTTTTGTTTTCTGTTTTGTTTGATCTTTATGAACATACTGCTAAATAACCCTCAGGTCTACAGTAGGTGTATTTTCCTTACTGGAACCTGACCACTGGAAAATTGACCACTGCTCCATTCAGCTAGGATCTAGGTCAAACAACAATCTGCAAATGCACCAATATTTCACTTTTCCTTGCTCGACAAATAGAATGACTCGTGCCTTTTCCGATGAAAATGATTTGTCACTAATGTTATTAAAATAGCTCGCTTCAAGTTGCCCTGGGATAAATAAATTCATATAAAAAGGCAATATAAATATCTACTTGTAAATAAACCAATTTATTGCTGAAGATGTCCTCACTGGCGAAACTAGACCTTTTTGTAATGTAACAAATAAATAAATTCTACCCATAAGCTAAAGTGAAGTATTATTATTCGTTTTTCATACAACCCAATGGTAATTAATTTATTACCTAAATAAAAACCCTGTTTTCCCTTGCTCTTTTCATTTTCTGCCCACTCTGAGGCTTAGGTATAGGTATAAACAGCCCTAAAAGTTGGGCTTATACGAAATAAAAACACTAGTCTCAGAATATCTCTCTTTAAAATAGATCGATCACAAATCACAATTATCATGGGGTTTAAAACCCCGGGGGCTTATACGAAATAAAAACACTAGTCTCAGAATATCTCTCTTTAAAATAGATCGATCACAAATCACAATTATCATGGGGTTTAAAATCCCGGCATAATCAATAACGGACTACCGAAGGAAATTTGTTCCTGAGGTTGACCGTCACAGTCTGTTAAGTAAGTTAGGACAGTACAACTCTCGCTTTGTTTCCGTCACTCCTGTTACAAAATATGTACAAGTTTTGTTGACCGTCACAGTCTGTTAAGTAAGTTAGGACAGTACAACTCTCGCTTTGTTTCCGTCACTCCTGTTACAAAATATGTACAAGTTTATCGTCAGCTCTCAAAGATACAATGCAAAAAGAGGATGTAGCGGGAATGTAACTATTTCAATTTTATGTTGGATACGTTTCCTGTTGTAGTCAACAGCGGAAAGTTCACAGAAACAAAAGAACATTGTTGTCGGCCTGATTTTTTTACTCCGGATACGTTTCCTGTTGTAGTCAACAGCGGAAAGTTCACAGAAACAAAAGAACATTGTTGTCGGCCTGATTTTTTTACTCCTTTTTTTTGTGTCGTGAATTTTGTTTGCTGTTTAGAGCGGATACCAGATTGGAAAGAAAATTTAACTGTTTGTCATGTTTTTATTTATTTTTTCATTTTTTTTTCTTCTTTTATCATTTTTATAGGCTTTAATGGCAGGATTCTCACTTAGTGAGCTCTTCTACCCTGCCGGAAATTTTTGATGATTTGTCTTTCGTTAAACATGCGGAAAAATCCAACATCACCGGTTTTGTTGATTCGGTGGTTTCTAATTCCCTATGTAACCTAAAAGAGATCAATATTTTAGTAAGAAATTTTTACAACATGACCATTCGTGTAAAAATAATTTCATAATGGACCAGTCTAAATTTTTGGTCGATTCAAAAAAATTCAATCGTTCCGTTCCCAGGGACAAGGCCCATGTTAATTATTAGCAAAAATAACATGTTCCCTTCTTCCTGGGATTGATTCAATTGTGATTTTGCGGCTATGTTTTAGCACTCAAAGCCACAAATTTTGCTTGCGAATAGCGATCGATGGCGGTGTTTCAAGTACAACATAGCTTAAAAAAAGGTAAAAAGTAAAAAAGTATTGGTGCAGCAGTAAATAATTTGGAAAAGTTTTGCATCTGTTTTTGCCATTTTGATACGAATAAAGCGCATACAAGAGCAAGGTAAAAAAGGAAAAAAAAAAAGAACAAAAGCAATAATAATTGAAGAGGGGTTTAAGAACTGACCGCGGAAACATAATTACCTTCACCATCGCATCGTGTCGAAGTTTCTCTCCCTTGACGTTTCGCGCATCGATCGTCATGCTTGATTCATTTCAGTATTTTCCGTACAGTTTATGAGAAGTAAGAACATAACTTTTTGTTTTGACCACACGCACCCTGACTTACTCACGCGACATTTTCTATTATCAGCTCCTTTGAGTTATGCCAAAAATAAAATAAATGGAAAAATAGCCGTAAAACCTCTCCATCTCATTCATATGGAAATACATAAATATAGCCATACAATATTGAACGGTGCATTTTGCAGTCTTCGTTGTTAGCTCGCTCGGATTTTTTTTCCACTTGAAAAGCAGTGCATTTTTACAAAAACATCTACCTAATATGGAGATAATAATAAGAATAGCCCCTTGAGTAGGAGATACAATGAAGTGAGATTGATACTTGAGGTGTTTTCGACCATTAGAATGTCTAAGCAATGGCGCCGTAAAATATTTGCTCCAGAACCGATAAGACTATGCTCTTCCTTCCATCACTCCTGAGCTATGCTCTTCCTTCCATCACTCCCCTGAGCTATGCTCTTCCTTCCATCATTCCCCTGCTTGCTCCAGAACCGATAAGATTGTCAGCCTTAAAAAAGACAGAAAGGCCCAAAATACGAGATCAGTCTGGTGCTGATCTAAAAGAGGATGATGACAAACGCCGATCCCGTTTGAATGGAAAAAGGCAATCATGTACGAAGATTTCTAGATATCTATATGGTAGATTCGTATAAGCTTAACGCAACTTTTGGGGCTGTTTCCCTCTACACCTAAAGGAAATTGTGTACAAAATATGTAAGCATAAGGAGAGTTTAATGCTTGTTTGGCCAATGTCTGGGGCTACTCTTTGAGTTTAAATTTAATCAAATTAAATTGAGTAATCTGATTAGTTAATTTTAATCCACTAATCAATCAGATCGCCTAATCAAGTTAGATTAAATTTCCGAAGGGTATGCGGCAAAATTTGACAGTACGTATACATACCTACTTACTTTTCAAATTGGTCTGCGCTAATTCAATTCGAACCAAAAGTTCTAAACAGCTACTGTCCGGGGTTTGAAAATATCTAGTCTAAAAATACCTTTACCTTCATCATCATAACATTTAAAATTATTCTTTGGTCCCCAGACCAATTAATTAGAAGAAAAAGAAAAATAAATACATTAAGAATAGAGGTACATAATATAAAAATACCTATTCGCCTCTCTCTAGCAATATAACAACTAGAGGGAAAGTTCTAAAGAATTAATTTTTCTCGTAGCGCTGAAAAAACACCTACCTAGCTTCACATTATAAATTCCAACATAAACATTTTTTATACCTACGTCTAACAGGTTTCTGTGAAATACCTTTAGAAGAAATTTCCCTGTAAAGTATACGTAGTAGGTACCTACTTACTTTGCTTTCGGTATTTTTTACTTTTAAAAAAAAAAAAAAAAAAAAAAAAACATAAGAAAACAGTAAAGTAGGAATTTTATCAAATTATTATAAGGCACCCCCCAATAAATACCAGATATACACACAAAGAAATTCCCGCGTGTTAAATCCAGCACTTGGGAAATTTTAATTGAAATCCAGTGTTTAGGATATAATAATGCTGTTTCTTTGTGTTATTATATCACAACTTTGGTGCGCACGGCAGCATTGCAAGAAATATCTTCACAATAATCCCAACATCCAATGTTTACCTACCAAAAGTATTTATGATATTAAATGCATCTAATTTTTTACTGTGATATGATATTATAATGAGTGATTACCTGATGGAGACACAGAGGCAGTGACGGGTTGACTTTGTCTCGATTCCCCATAGGAGGGGACTGAAAGTATCACGGTCAAAACAGAACCAAGACTAGTGCCCACCCACAGGGTTGGAAATGAGTTGGAATTTTCTGAAAAATTAGAAGCGCAATTAAACTATTAGGTCCTAATGCATATTCTAATAAACAGAACCAAGACTAGTGCCCACCCACAGGGTTGGAAATGAGTTGGAATTTTCTGAAAAATTAGAAGCGCAATTAAACTATTAGGTCTTAATGCATATTCTAATAATGAGGAAAAATATGTATTTAAAACAATCAACTCAATATATAAAACATCTCATCTGTTTAAAGAGTCAATTTCGAACTATTTTCGAGGACCACTTGAGTATTGTTTTAATTTAGTCTCTATCTAAAGTTGTTATTGGAAAAAAAGTAGATAGATACATATCTAAGAATTAATTATTTATGAAGAATTTGATCCCATTGTATAGCTAAAACATAGAATAAGTATGGAAAATTAGACAATCAGGTATCATTTTGATTATTCAAAACGATAAGCTGATGTAAAAGAAAAGAAGAGAAAACAACAAGTGGTGACATTACTAGTAAAATAAGTACAGATTTAGACAGAAAATAATTTAGCATGGTTACTTGTGATGTTATAATGCCCAAATATGAAGTTTAATATTTAAATTACACTCTGTTCATATTAACTTAAGACAGAACTAATATGAGTACTGTTGTCAGATCAGATCTCGATTGTGGTTGGTTGATTGCTTTTTAGGTTCTAGATTTCTTGTCTTAAGCTAATGTGAACAGAATATAAGTGAAGTTATTCTGGCTCTTCTCAAGAGAGTTCACTAGACATTAACTTCACATTGAGCTGTCGTTAAATAAACATATCTAAAATTCATTCAATACAAATCACAAATACAAATATTCAGACTAAAATACAAGTATTCCAACAGAATAAAAATACAAATACAAGCTTGAGTTTAGCGTAGAAATATAGGGAAGGGAGTAAGAGACAACTAGAGTGCAAGAACACAGGAAGAGCACACACACATTAGCACGCTACATAGAACTTTATTTAATTTAGATTTTATTTCTAATACATGTCCATTTTTATTCAATAGAAATCCTACAGGATAGAATCAGCCAGTAACTGTAAGTATCATTTTCATTCTGTTATGTAATGACAAGTAATCATGCTACATTATAGTAAAAAAAGCTCTTGTATGTGCTAAATTAATACTAATTTAACTCGTAATGCCGCCACTGATCGCTACTCACAAGTAGGTAGCTACTCAATTTTCTTCACGAGGCTGAGTGTAACGTAAAACCATGCGTAAATAAAAATAGAAACAAAAAAAAAAAAAAAATAATAATAAAAAAAATGGAATCAAGAGTAAATTAATATTTCCCCTTTAGTTACACACATCCATAACAAAACATGTGTAAGATGGTAGGTAAAAATGTACAATACGACATAATTATAATTTACAATAACTTCGACATTAAAATCTTCATCAAATAGCTACTTTTGTACTGCTCTGGATAAATATTTCAATATGTGTCTGAATACCTTTAAATATTTAAAGAAATAGGTATCTTAAAAAAATTTAGAGCCCACCCAATTTCAACAATTTTACTAAGCAAATACCTACATACATCTTACATAACTTACATTCAGAACTCGTGAGGAAAATGTAATCATCTCTCAAGTTGTCAGTTCGTGTGAAAATCATAGTACTAAGCAGAATATGGGATTCACACTGGGATGAGAAAATTAGATTGCTGAAAATTTGCGTCGTGGAAAACTTGACAGTTTGGAATAGTTTCATATAATATGAACACACGACAACATGACTGTCAATGTTCATGTTTACATATTTAACTGAAATACATAGCACCTAATAATGCTCCTGTAAAATAACTAAATTAATACTAATTTAACTCGTAATGCCGCCACTGATCGCTACTCACAAGTAGGTAGCTACTCAATTTTCTTCACGAGGCTGAGTATAACGTAAAACCATGCGTAAATCTCAAAATTTGTGATTCTTGTTGAAACCCCGGCAGGGATTCAAGCTAAACCCCTTCTTACCCTGCAACCCTTGGCCAGAAATGCCAGAATAGAATGATATTGGATTTTAGTATTTTTCATTGAGTACAAACTTTCTCTTGTAGAATTCAAACAACCTTCCCCCGCCCTTCAAAAAGTTCTGATTTGAATATTAAAGTACAACTTGAACGTTTTAAATGAAAACATTTTCCAATTTAAACTTTTACTCAATCGAAGTACTTTTAAAATAAAAGTATTTTAGAATACTCCCAAAAAACACCCAGTGTTTGTTTCTCTTTCCAGAGGTATCAATTCAGTCTAAAATGGAAATTAGGGATGAGGACTTGAGGAGTCCTACAAAAAAAGGACACGTTTTCTTTTCTTTCGTACCACTAAAAGAATTTTTAGTTGACCCCTCGGGATGAGGACTTGAGGAGTCCTACAAAAAAAGGACACGTTTTCTTTTCTTTCGTACCACTAAAAGAATTTTTAGTTGACCCCTCATATAGTTTTAGTTGACCCCTCTTAGATTATGTTTTTTAATCATCCAAATCATCCAATCAATCGATTTGGACATGATATCATTGGAACTAAAAAGTTTGTCCTTGTTTTGAGAAATCAATTAGGGAAACTCTGGTGAGTGTTTATTCAAATTCCGTTTGATCATTAAGTCATTATCTTTACTTTCCTAAAATCTCGACGTTTGCATACCGACCTATGTTATATGTGTATATTTGTTTTGTTCCAAGTTTAAATGAAAGTTTAGAAGAGAGAGAAGATAGAGCAAGAGGGAGAGAGTTGTATCAATTTATTTTTTTTAAAAAAACTCGGTATATTTGTTTTGTTCCAAGTTTAAATGAAAGTTTAGAAGAGAGAGAAGATAGAGCAAGAGGGAGAGAGTTGTATCAATTTATTTTTTAAAAAAACTCGTGCACAGTGTTTTAGGAGGGAAGATTTAAATGAAAATAAGATTTAAGAAATGTTTTACTTGTGATATTTACATGTTTCAAGAAACACGTTGGAGTCATTTGAGTTTGAGATAGAAGTTTAAGATGAACTATTTGCCACGCGTCATAGGATAGAGCACACAATATTTACATACGAGGAGACATCGAAGAGCTTTCTCATAAACAACATCGGGGCTTTAGAGAAGTCTACAGAGAGATAAAGTTATAAGACTTGAGGTGACTGTACTACCAAAACTTGAGTATTGTCGTGATGAAAACAAGTTGCCCAACTTGTCAGAAGAACAGTAGCGAGGAGGATTAGGTTGTAAGCCATCAGCGGAATATGAAATGGTGGACAAGCATCTTTGAAACTTGGTCCGCTGTGTACCTTGCGATCTGGATCTTCTAACAGGTTCAATGCTTGGCTTACTCCCTCGGGATGAAGATGACGTAGAGTTTGGAGTTCCTCCTTGGCCCAATGACACAGTGGCACATTGTTTGGCTGACGTGGGTGATACACAGACCCCATTCATCTATTTGATGCAGTCACAGTTATTAGTTAGAAAATAGCCAAAATATGTACGATACCATCAGATGGAATTCAAATCACAAGACATTCTCCAGCTAATGATTTTATTTAATGCTACTTCTCGAGCAAATTCATAAAATATTAATAATTATTTACACAGGTACATTTTGACTACTAATCCTTAGCTTTAAACTTCAATATTGATTTAGATAGGTACCTATATAATTTAGTGAACGTGTTTATCAAGCGAAATTTTGCCTAGGTACTTGGAATAAAAATGTGAATTTCATTTTTCCCCTTTCATTATTCAGATGATTCTAGTTTAGTAGGTAGCATTCTCATGCGTTAACGGGGAGTGTAGGAATGAAACAAACAAATCTATATCATTTATCATCGAGATAAGACAAACGTGTAGATAAGAAGCTGTCATCACAAAACACCTTCAACTAATCCTGAAACATTTTCAAAATGGAAAGCATTTTTTTTTTTTTTTTTCTTCTTAGGTATCAGGGATTTTATCAGCCTGGATATTTTTGAATGTCGAGTGATTTTCCTTTCATCAGTTTTTTTTTTTTTTTTAACATCACATTTTCCAAAGATTGCTTATAAAGGAGATCATTCGAAACATTGATTCAAGTTGTTCAACAGGTACAATAATTGGGCTGGGAAAACGAAATTTCATAGATGAGACGTTTCAAAAAATTATCATAGGTATTTTTCAATTTCTATATTGAAAGATTTTGACTCCTGTCATTTCGGAACATTTGAAGAAAAAGTGTCCTACAAAATTTAAAAAAGCAATTTGGATTTTCCATTTACCTAGTTCTAAAATATAAATATCTACAATAATTAAAATATTGTTTTATGATGACAGTAGTAAAAAATTCACAAATTCATTAACATTGGTAGAAGGTTAATAAAATATGACTGTCGTCTAACGCTCTAATGTTTCAGTTTTCAGTAGCCAAAGCATTCTAGCTAATGATTGATTTCCGTATCAATCCATAGTGTTTTTTGTATAAAAATGGTGGTTGTGTTGTCCGAAAAGTTTCGAGCGTTTATCGATCATTTATTCCTCTATATACAACATGGATGATTAGTCAACATATATTTATGTGGCAATTCTTTTCCTCACTCTAGGAGGGTCTTTTTTGGTCATTACCACTTTTTTTTCGGTCAAGGATAGGTGTTTTACAGGCGCGGATATTTTACACTCTAGTCTTTTAATTCGGGTTCAGACGTAAAGGGGTCAAAAAGCACAGACGACTTTACGGCCTTAGAGTTAAAGGAGTGGAAGAGAGTTAATGTTGAACCCGTTTCAAGAAAGTTGGGGGAAGAGAGTTTAATCGTTGAACCGTTAAAAAAGGGAAGAGTTAATTATGGATATTATGCGCATGGCCAATATTGGTACTTTTATTTTGCTTTTTGTAACGTTCAACTTTTAACTCTCTTCCAACTTCTTAACTCGTAGGTTGTAAAGTCGTCTGCGCTTTTTGACCCTTACGTCTGTGCCCTAAAAAAACCGGAATTAAACGGACTCATTTTAGTGGTGAAAATATCTGTGTAAAAGACGAAAAAAAGCGGTCGAAATACTGCTAACTGTAAAAATGCGGTAATACACCGCTAAACGTTGTTCCGAGGTTCATAAAAATTACCATATGGGGGTTTTTAGGTATGGTTTTGGGGGTCTACTCTCATAACTTTTTCGCTATCTCTAACCGTTTAGTGAAAACCGCCAAAAAGCGGTTATTTCCGCCTGTGGGTGGAGCCCAGTGCAACTTTTGCCGATTTTCAGATTTTTCCCTTTACTTACTCATAAAGACCTACCATCCTGCCGAATTTCAAGTTTCTACGACATCGGGAAGTGCCTCATAATTTTGATGAGTGAATCAGTGAGTCAGTCAGTCGTAAAGTAAGCGACTTTCAAGCCGTTATTTCGTTAAAGCTAGAACTTCGGAATTTCGCAGGCATAATGAGCATTTATAGGTTAACATATGGTCCAAATTTCATGACATTACGTGGAAAATTAACGGAGTTATGATAGGGGTAAAAATGCGTCGAGATGTTTCGTGTAATATACACACTGGCGTGCTCAGGCCGGAACTTGGCCTGGCGCACTGCCGTGCGCCTAGATTCTCATTCATTTTATCTTTTCTTGGATTTTTTTTTTTTTTAATTTAATATTTAATAAGTTTTTCCATCAGTGGTGGATGGTAGGAAGACTTCTTCGTTTTCACTTCTACATTATTTCAGAACTTTAAAGTTAACCTCATGTAGTTTGGAAACCTAGTTCATTTCAAATCCATTTCGTTTGTAAAATAAAAAGAAAAACAATATATCACACTACAACGAAGAGAAACAATCAAAGTATTCAAATGTCTTTTCATTTCAGAATGCATCACTGCATCATAGAATACGAAAAAAAAGAAAAAAGAAAATGGAAGGTAAAAACATTACAATCTTATCAAAAAGTCCAAAGTTTATAATTTTCTTATGAAGCATTGTCAACTATTGAAAGAACTTATCGTCAGGAAAATCTTTAGAAAATCAAGAAAAAAGAATTTCAGTTTTTAAAATAAAAGAACAGGAAAAATGGTGCGAGCATTACACAACTTTTTTTCTCATTCAATTACACTGATGATAGAACTCTCAATAAAGGAACGTTAATGAAATGAAAATATTGCAATCAGATAAATACTTTGAAAAGAAAAGAAAATCGTAGTTTTTTCGTAATTTTCCCGAGGGAAAAAAAATCAGAAGTAATTTTCAAGAATGATTTCACAGAAGTTAATTAAAGTAAATATCCGACCTTTTGTATATAATTTCCTGGATTACAAACAGGTTTCTGACAAAGTACTACAAAGTATAGTACAAACTTGGAACGAGAATAGAACACTTGAATGTATAGAGGCTGTTTTTATGTTAAAATTAATGTGGTGTGTTATGTTCAAAAACATTGACATCACATTAAAAAGAAAACTAAAAAACAAACAAAGCTGTAGAAAAAAGTAGGATGTTCTAGCTTATTTCATTTGAACTCAAAATATTTATCAACATTCCTCAATGCAGGTTAAGTTTGTTGCCAGAAGTTACTAAAGTTACTGATAGCTTGAAATATTGAAAATAACTATAACTTATCAATAAGATTATATTGTAAAAAATGAAAAGTAATATACAATGTTAGTTTTCAATTAGTTATAATTAGAACATAGAGGCTGTATAGATTTGATTTGTCTGCGAAATGTTTTGTCTACAGGGGTTGAATACGTCCTTTTGTAAAGTCTCTTTGTGCGTTTTATAAATAGCAAAACTTCTATTATCGTATGAATGTATTCTAAATAGGATATTTTGAAGCTAACGTACATGTCTCTAAAGAAGTCAGGTTTTTTATTACCTACTAATTCGTTCAGTAATTATTAACAATAAAATTTCCGACAATAAAATATTAATTCCAAAAATTAGAATTCCATTAATACTCGTATCTTTTATCTTGCTTTGTTACAAATGTATGACCTTACCCAAAAAATCATCACACTCCAAGTTTCACCAACTATTCGATTGTTAATAATTCTACTAGACTCACAACCATGGTGTCTTCAGCTTGTAGAGGACTTGGAGATTGCCGGCACTGGCGTCCCAGAACTTGACACTGCCGTCAGCATGACTGAAATCCGAAAACAACAGGGACATTGGTTACTGAGGCTTGAAAAATTGTTGGGTTAAGCTTATATGAATCTACGAGTCCTAGAATAAAGGTTCAGCTTGAATTAAATCTTAAAACAACAGAGTTTGAACCAAAGCTCAGAGCGAAAGAAATCTCAATACAACATGGTTACAACAAAAGTTCAGCGTCACTTAAATCAAAAAACAACAGGGTTACAACAAAGGCTTAGCGTCATACACAAAAAGCCCACTCTGAGGCTTAGGTGTAGGGGCAACAGCCCCAAAAGATGGGTTAAGCTTGAAGCTCAGCGTGACTGAAAAACTTGGCTGAGATTTAAAGGTTAAAATAAGAATGGCGGAAATGGTGAAAAAGACCACTGTGTGAGAATTCTGTCTTCAATAAATATTAAAAAATGACTCCCACTCCCTACTGAAATTGTCCCACCTTTGAATTTACTGCAGTTATAAGATTGCATTCTGATATTGTTAAGCTGTAGCTACACATAGCTTAAAATTATTAAAAACATAGTCGACGGCCGTCGATCGATGAAGTGAATATATGTTTTCGAGGCAGTGTGGTCGGCTCAGTTGCCGTCGATCGAAGTCGATCCGTAGTGAAAATATTAACCTAAAATGTCAATAAGACTACCTGTCTTACATGGCAAGTTAATATGATTATTAAATTATTATACTCCAGTATGAAAACAACAAAATCGTACCTTTTTATCGGCACAGCTATTGGTAACATCCGTAAAATCAGTCTTCACTATGCTTGAAGTTCTAGACGAGGCAAATTCAAAGTCGGGGGAAATCTCGGAGTCGCCTAGATCCAAAAGAGATATAAGACATGAAAGATCTACAAGGAATGAACATGAAAAGCAAGGAGAGAATAAATACGGTGCTATGTTTGCACTCTAAATATCTTCAGTCACTGTTAGCAAACCCCTGGAAAAGATAAAGTGGTTAGGATAGTACAGACTTCAATCGGGGGAATATGAAGATTTTTCTACCGTAGGCGGATCTAGGATACTCGAAGTATAAAACATATAAGTCTAATAAGTAGTGCTTTATTTAGAATATCAGCTTGGAACAAGTTGTTCCATCATACTAACAGTTTAATAGAGCACCTCTTTAGTAATTAATAAATTTAATATTTAAGTTTCCATTTATTGATAGATAATACGGGAAACCCATTTTTTTTTTTTTTTTTTTTTTTTTTTTAATAATTACATCTACACTTGATCTATTTGAACGAATCAAAACGAAACGAACGAACGAATCAAAACGAATCTTAAAAAAAAACTAGTTGTTTCTCTATTACGGTAATTGACTTACCCAGTGAGTATGACTTCATAGTAGCTACACGAGGTGGGGCTCCATTCTCCTCCGCTGAGAGGCCACTCCTTCTCGCTGAACCCGGTCCGTTTTGACGCGCCCCGGGCTCCGACCGAATAGAACGCGGGAATCAGATCCGATGGGCAGTCAGCTAGGTACACACAGCAGGTGACGGGGGATTCGTGTATATCCATCGGGTAGGGGTTCTCGAAACAAGGGAAGCCGGGTGTCAGCAGATCGATCACCACGAGATCGTTGTGTAATAGAACTACTATTGCGTACGGTTCTTGCATTTCTGAAACCACCATGAGGGAGACGGTTTTAGAAGCACCACACAACGGGAAAAGGCTTTAGAAGCTGGAAGCATCATACAGCGAGGGCTATGATCTAAGAAGCTAGAAGGGTGAATTGAAATCACCGCACAGAGGGGGGACGATTTTACAAACTTAAGGAGTTTTTAGATAGTAAAACTAACTACATTGTAATGAATAGAGTCAACATTCCTTTTTACTTTCCTTATTTTTTATATCGTACCAATATTTTGATATTGATCAAACAGATCCTGACATAATTGACAAAGTGAAAATGTTGAAGTATGGACACATAATATCACAACTAAATCCATCAAAAGCAAAAATATAAATGAAGCCCATATGAGGGGGGGGGAAGAAAAAAAAATCTCGACATGTAAACAAAATTGCAATAATTGTGATTTTTTTTTCGACACGAAATGTTGAATTTATGGGACTACTCGTACATAGGTAAACATCAAAAACACAATGCTCTGAAAAAACTTGATAACATTTTACATGTGTACAGGCTCTCTATTTCCACTTTTTGACGTAATAGAACGACCGTTCTGCATGACCTACATTAATAGGATGCGGGTATATTGGTCATTAATAGTCACATAACTATCACTTGTACTGACCCAACAATAAGAGAAAACAATATTTTACTTTCGGACGGACCTAACCTAGAAACTATTGGGAAAGGTTTTCCACTTCCGGAACTAAGACTTTAAGAACTATGGTTGTCAAAGCGTCTATTTTCTGTTCAGAGCGTCTTGAATTTGATTCCCAAAGTTAGAAATCATCCTGCACTCTGGATATTTCGATTTTAAATCAGTTAGACACTGATTTAAATTCCAAGGGGTTCAAACTAACTTTCCTTGTTAAAATATTTCGTCAAATAATATTGTAACAATGTAATATTCCAAATGAATAGGGCACTAATCAAACCTTACTTTTTTTCCCACCCTGTGAATTTTTATTGATAAATAATATGTCATTATCATTACGCTGATAACACGCCTTACTAAAATATCCTTAAGGAAAATACTAATAGTAAATTTAATGACTATTTTCAAGTTCTTCTACATTATTGGAATACATGACTCTTGGAGAAAGAAAAGGAGGTGTTTCAAGAGAATGAAAATTGTACACTTACCACAGATGTAGGGGCTTTCACAGAGCGTGACAAAGTCAACAACGTTATGCTCCATTTCCAACACAGTAGTGGTTTTATTATGCATCACAGAAATGCTGGGACTTCTACCTGCCTTATCGTAGGTGAGACCACCAGAAAATATCACAAAGCCTTCACTGTAAACAAAATAGACGAGAAATAGACATTACAAAAGAATGGTAGACTTGAGAAAAAAGAAGGGAGGAAGCGTTAGATAAAACGATATGGAGAGGTAGGATAAAAGAGGCTAACCCCAAATAAAATTGGGAAAAGGTGCAGTCAAAGAAGAAGTATATTATGTACATATAAGGAATTAATTAAATTTCGAACTTTAATCTTACAAATTACCTTCCTACATATCCTGAAGTTTGAAAACGGGTCAGTAGTCAAAACCTCTTCATTACTTTGTGTCTAATGCTAATTCTATCTGACTTTATTACTTCATTACTTTCTATTTTTTACTGGTTTTTTAACCGCTGCAACTGCACCAAAATACATCACTTCACGCTGATAAAATCGTCCGATGAAAAATACCAGAGCTGACGTTACCCACGCCCCTTATAAAATTCACACAAACCGACTTTCAAAGTTCTTTGCAAATTGTTGGGCGAGATAAAATAATGATAATATTCACTTACCCAGATCTAGAATGTTTCCACTCCACTTTTTGAATCGGTTTACATTGCTCCAACTTTCGTCTGTCTGTAAACAAAATATCTCGAGAACGGTAAGAGCTAGAGACTTGAAATTTGTTATGTAGATGTCAAATGTGACAAGGATGCGAAGATCGGTGCAACGCTTGGCGGCATTTTACCGCTTTTTGGCGGTTTTCGATGTAATTTAATATCTTTGGAACGGTATAAGCTAAAGGCTAAAGACTTGAAATTTGGTATGTAGTTCACAAATGTGACAAGGATGTAACACAAAATGTTTGGTTTAAATAGGTAGGTGCTGCGGTTGGCGGTATTTTGACCGCTTTTTGGCGGGTTTCGACCGCTTTTTGGCGGGTTTCAGCTATAGCGACCAAACGGTTAGAGATATTGTAAATGTTACAACAGAACACACAAATAAGCACTATTCAATAGGGTAAGGAAAGTCGTGTGATGTTCACACCAGATTTTTTTTTTATGATTAAGCTCTCGCACATAGTCATACAATTCTGTATTGTGTATAATAATTGTATTATGAAAGAAATGGTACTATCGGTCTTGTTTCTACGATCACAAAACTTGTTCGGTCTATTGCTTATCACAGATGGTACCGAGTAAAAAACATTTTGGCGGGTTTCAGCTATAGCGACCAAACGGTTAGAGATATTGTAAATGTTACAACAGAACACACAAATAAGCACTATTCAATAGGATAAGGAAAGTCGTGTGATGTTCACACCAGATTTTTTTATGATTAAGCTCTCGCACATAGTCATACAATTCTGTATTGTGTATAATTGTATTATGAAAGAAATGGTACTATCGGTCTTGTTTCTACGATCACAAAACTTGTTCGGTCTATTTCTTATCACAGATGGTACCGAGTAAAAAACAAACGAATGTCTCGCTAGAAAAAAAAATGTATAATCTTATCATAATTTGCTCAAACACGATTTCATCTGTCACACGGTGATACTTGTATTCTAAGGTTACAATAACACATTGCGACTCCTTGTGAGGAAAACGATAAAATTTTCCGTGTAGGAAATTGTCAATAGAAAAACAAATTATGTTACACAATTTCATGCCAGGAAGTCGAATGAAATTCCTTCGTCGACCTTTTTTCTATGTAATTTCATGTACGGTGTAATGTAGTTGAGTGAACTGTAGGACTTAATCGGATTGAGGAAAACAATATTTAGAATGGACCAAACATGTGCAAAATTTTCTATTGCCACGTAAACAAACTGTATTTTGAACAACTGAACTGTCAAGTGCAGTATCATCACCACAAATGGAACTTCTTTAAGCTTTAAGCAGGTTAAGTCGATAATCCCAATTTAAAAAAAAGTAATAATAATAAAAAATTCTCTTAGCCACAATTTGAAGGAAGTTATTTTATTTCTTTATAATTAATTTGGAATTAACGAATGTCATTTTCATCCCCGGTGTCGATGGCGATGACTAGCCAACCCATTTCATGAAAACCATCATCATTCCTCTCTCTCTCTCTCCAGTTTGTGTAGGTAGAAAGTCGTTCGTAATGGATTCTAGAGCTTCGCCAATAAAAAAGCAATAAATCGAGCATTTCATCCCATTAAAATAAAAATAAAATCATTGAAAAGTGTAAAAGTGCCTTCTCGGAAAAAAAAGTAATCTAAGGTTACTGGGTAACTTTTTTTCTACTCTTTTTATAAACTCAACCCCTAGAGTTTCATTCGCGCAACCACCATGCCTTCAGGAAAAGATGGGTTTTCTCGCATGAGTTTATCTAATGATCAAATCTGCCAAGCCAGCGCTAAGATATATTAATGAAAAGTTAATTTATCATAGCCTGAACTATTTTAACTGTGTATCTAAGAGGATATTTTAACAGGGGCTCTTATGGGAAATGTATTTCACTGGAAATAGATTGGAACGGAGGAGGAGAAGGAGGGGGAGGAGAGTTGGGGAGGGAGGCAGCGAGACGTAAAGTAATGACGTTCTCCCTCCCAATGGGGTTGCGGCTGGAAAAAAGTTTCAAAACCCCATCATCCCCTGTGTTTCTCCTCTACTCTACACCTTCCTCCTTTCAGCTATCACCTCCTTGTACCTTCTATCCATTCCCCGGAGCTATGCTCTTCCTTCCATCACTCCCCTGAGCTATGCTCTTCCTTCTATCACTCCCCTGAGTTATGCTCTTCCTTCCATCACTCCCCTGAGCTATGCTCTTCCTTCCATCACACTCCCCTGAGCTATGCTCTTCCTTCCATCACTCCTGAGCTATGCTCTTCCTTCCATCACTCCCCTGAGCTATGCTCTACCTTCCATCATTGGCCCCAAACCAAATAATTAAAAAAAAAAAAAAAAAAAAAAAAAAAAAAAATACATTAAGAATAGAGGTACATAATATAAAAATACCTATTCGCCTCTCTCTAGCAATATAACAACTAGAGGGAAAGTTCTAAAGAATTAATTTTTCTCGTAGCGCTGAAAAAACACCTACCTAGCTTCACATTATAAATTCCAACATAAACATTTTTTATACCTACGTCTAACAGGTTTCTGTGAAATACCTTTAGAAGAAATTTCCCTGTAAAGTATACGTAGTAGGTACCTACTTACTTTGCTTTCGGTATTTTTTACTTTATGAAAATGCCTCATAATGTTTATCATAATAAAAAGAGGAAAGAAAAAAGGAAAATATATGTGCTTCTGTGCATTAAACTTTTCAATAAAAAGGAAATTCTGTATTGAAAAACAAAATACATTTCCCCGTGCGGAGACAGTAGAGGGAGGTAAAGAGTAGGCAAAAGGGATTTTACTATAAACTCTCCCACTGTTTGGGAGTTTCGCAAATAAAGCACCAAGTGTCGTACTAAACGAGGTCCTAATATTTAACAATGTGTGCTGCACTCTGCATTGTAATTCCGCGAAAATAAAAATGTCCATGTTATCAATTATCATGTATCCTCCTTGCAGTTGATAATTTAGTATTTTCATGACCAATGTCTGTCGAATAATCCATGAATATTTTCTGCCCCTAGGTATCGGATTTTTGTCATTTTCGAAGCCGATTTAGCGAATCTCCGTTAGGCCCATCTCCTTTAGTTAGAATTTTATTGTTATCACTCCCCTGAGCTATACTCTTCCTTCCATCACTCCCCTGAGCTATGCTCTTCCTTCCATCACTCCCCTGAGCTATGCTCTTCCTTCTATCACTCTCCCCAGCTCTCTTCTTCCTTCTCTCTCGACTAGATAAAGAGGAATATCATCTGTCACCCGCTTTCCCTCCCATTTGTGTGGAAACAAAGTATCCAGACATTATGATTGATAGTAGTAATCTCAACTTGAGAATAGGAGTTGGGATGGCATTGCTAGGGGGAGAGAAAGGAAGGTGGAGGAATTTCGTCACTTGTACGGATGTACGGTACTCATGGTCCTTGGTTCGAGACTTTCATGAGATGATTTTCATATTTTTTAACGAGGTTTTATTAATTCAATTTTTACAGGGTTTTAGGATTAATGAGAGTAAAAATTGCTCTCCAAATTTAATTAAAAAATGTCATCGGGTTACTAGGTACTATTTTTTTGGTGCTCTTGTGTTGACCCAGCTGCCCAGCTAAATGGAGAGTTAGATATTCTATTCTCGCCCATCTGAAGGGGGGCATTGTACGCAATGGGCATGCTTTAAAAAACAGACATTTAGTCCAGAATAGCAGCTGTTTCATCCGTATTGAAAGTAATACGGTAAAGTTTTTTTTACTTTTATTTTTTTAATGGATGATTTGAGTTTTGAGGTTTTAACTGAAGATTTTGGATTTAGTTCTTTTACTTTTTCTGAAATAACTCTGAAACGGGGTGTCCGATTTTGATGAAATTTCTCAAAAAAAAAAAAAAAAATAAAAAAATCAACACTTGAAAATTTGCTCATTAGACTTGGAATCGATTAGAAACTTTGGGACCGTTTTTCTGAATGAGTCATTAGTTTGATTAGTTGACTGAATCACAAGTTTCATATTTTAAAGTTCAACTCATTGAGGATTACTAATATTTTTGCCAGTGCAAACTAAAGTCTTGCCAACTCTTGTCAAAGGGCTAGAAGAAATAATGGTCATATGTTAGAAACTTTTCTTTTTTATCGTCATTAATTTAAAGTTTTCCTCTCTCGTCTCGTCTCATTCATTTGTTTTCCACGTTAAGAAGGAAAACTTTCAATCGGAAAACCTCCACACAAGGATTGTGTCTGATCGATCAATCCTTGCTGGGATTATTGGATTGAGGTCATCTCAAGCTGTACATGTTACGCTTGATTGAGCACCAAACTAAAAATACATCTTAAAAGGGACCGTAATCCTTTTTGCTAGGAAATCAAGCAATCAACCAATAAGCATTGAAATACGATAATTTCCATTTAATCTTCTATTCTATTAGTAATATTTTATTGCTTATTGCAAATAAAATCTTTTATTAAATCCAGCCAAAAAGGAACTGTGAAAACTACACAGAAATGCAGGTACACATGCATTCATAGCTTTAGCTAACTTTACAATTTTATTACAACCTAGGAGGGCTAAGTTCTTGGAAGCAACATTACAACTTTGCACTTCACATTTAGCACAATTTCAACATCTCGTCATAACAATCGTTATGAGTGTTCATCATCATGAAAATCAATCCTAAGATTGGTAAGAAGCTCTCCACTCTTCTCTATTTGACGTTCTTATGAGTGTTATGACGTATAATATTACGTGATATGATAACTTTTGCGAAGTGTAAGATGTAAAGTGCGAATTTCTTTATGGTTATGGGATATTCCCCAGATCTTCGCTTCGGTTAGGTATGGGTCTTTTGAGCAACATAAATATTTACATTCACAATGTCTTCAGTTTATCCCCACTATGTACTCGTACCTAGCCCACGTTCCATCTAAAACTTTATACTATACATTTCGCAAAAGTTATACAGAAGAAAAGCCTTTGAAGCCATAGATCCATTATAATAGTTGTTGTTTCGTCAAAATTTTGCAAAATGAGAAGTACAAAGTTGTAAAGTTGCTTTTTAGAAATCAGCTCTGCGCTCATTAGGTACGCCCAATAAATACTAGCCAGTTTAGTGTTTTCTAGAGGGTAGTTATGATTTTATGATCCTAGCTTAGCGGTAGTCTCTCGTTTAGTTCTAATATCTCCTGCAATTGAATTTTCACAAAGCTCATTTTTATGAGCTTTTGGCGCTAGTTTTATAGGCTTAGTGGTGAAGATGGAGTAGAAATGATGTCTCTGATAAGTCTCTAATAGTTTCTACCGAACAAGATTTCATATGTGTTATGAAAAATACATACATATAAAACTTATATGCTCTATTCAAAAGAGAGAAAATGGATGATAAAAATATCTGTTGTGAACATCACACAACTTTCTGTTATAAACATATTTACCTACTGTTTGTGAGATGACAGCAAATAATTGAAAAAGAAAAGAAAATCACATCGTACAAAAATTAAAAATACGCAGTATCTGTGACTTTTGTTTGAAGTTTACCTACCAGACATGTTATCCAGGCATAGATATATATTACCATTATCAACATACATACAAAACTTATATGCTCTATTCAAAAGAGAGAAAATGGATGATAAAAATATCTGTTGTGAACATCACACAACTTTCTGTTATAAACATATTTACCTACTGTTTGTGAGATGACAGCAAATAATTGAAAAAGAAAAGAAAATCACATCGTACAAAAATTAAAAACAAACAGAGATCTCAAGTTAAGTAAAACCATGTAACAAACATAACAGACGATGTTCTTGAAACAACCGTCCGATGAAAAATACCAGAGCTGACGTTACCCACGCCCCTTATAAAATTCACACAAACCGACTTTCAAAGTTCTTTGCAAATTGTTGGGCGAGATAAAATAATGATAATATTCACTTACCCAGATCTAGAATGTTTCCACTCCACTTTTTGAATCGGTTTACATTGCTCCAACTTTCCATCCTTATTTGTTTTAACTGAAACAGAAATAATAAAAAAAAAAAAAAAAAAAAAAAAAAAAAACTCTTAGAGAAGGGAAGAAGCTAATTGGAGAATATGGAGGAGTAGAAAAAAAAATTGGGAAAAAGTTCAGTAAAGTTTGTGGAACAAAGAGGAGCAGAATAAAAGAAGATAACGCCCACCCGTCAAAAGTGCAGTGAATGGCAGAATATGACAGATAAATAAAATATATATTTTCTTTATTCTGTCTTCACCATTCGGCTACAGCTGAAGAACAAGAAAAGAATGAACCAAAAATGATACTCACTATGGGGTTGATTTACGCTAACGGGTTTGGCTAGAGGCCTGACTGCCCAAGTGCTGATGGTTCCGTCCGTATGACTGCACAGGAACTGCTTGCCTTCGTAGTGCCAACATACAGACTTGATGGGTTCACTACATTGCCATCGGAATTCGGCTCTCTTCAGCTTCAAGTCCCAATGGACAACTAGGCCAGTTTCGTACGCAAGTAATAACTGAAACACAACGGAATAGAATGGAATATATCTTGATTATCCTGGCCAAAATTCACAAAAGATCTAATCAGGTCACAGTGACATAAGGCTTAAATAGCCGATCGCTCTTCTCGCAAAGTGCTGGCTGAATATAGGACTGAAAAGCCCCTTTATCCCTGGCAGTCAAACTGGGCTTCATATGTTTGATCGGATTATAATGCATCATGAAGATTTCAAAGCATTATAAATAAAATGCCTTGCTTAACTTCTTATACATTAATAAAAAATAGTTCTCTTTACTCTGGCAGTCTAAATAAGAATGCATCAAGATTGCAATTCATTCAAAGAAATTATTGAACTTTTTTAGGGTGAAAAAGTGTGGGTTTTGTGAATATGAATTCATCCTTTCAATATAACTTTTAAAAAGATCTTTTCAATAGACTTTGAAGTACCTATACGATATACAACGAAAACACTATACAGACGATGGGAGTGTAGACTTTTTATTCCCATTCTGGTAGTATGAAGGATTCTATTTGTAACTTTGGATACCGATTAGATTTTCAAATATTCAAAGGAATACTCCTGATTTTTTTTATCCACTACCTACAGCTAAAGGTTCTACTTGAAAACAATGGTAATAAAATAATAAAGTACCAAATAATAAGTAAAATAATTATGATGCAATGTACCAAATTAACGAAATTGTATCATGGCCAGAAACCTTGTTTAAATTAAGGGCACAAAAAATATCATCATCATTATGACCAGTAACTCTCACAGAATTTTCAGAATGACAGATTCGGACCAACTTCGCTAAAAAGTATAGTTGAAAGTCAAAGTGTTAAAATCCAATCCTCGATTTTCATTATTTTCTCCAGATAGGTAGCTCTGGAAAAATGGAACCAACTTTATCACGAGCTCTCGAGAACAATATACGTCTCGTGGGAGTTTGAACTTTTCTCATCATTTACCTTAATGACGACTTCACAACCGTGTCACTTCTTACTTTCTATTACCATTATGTACTCGTATGTAGATTTGCAGAACCTATATTGTTATTGGCAAAATTATGCCTTCGTTTATTGAAGAAATACATAGCAAATAGTATAACAAACGGTATTTCGAGTGTAAAAAAAATAATGTGGTCCAACTCTAGGTCAACTGTAGCAAATTAATAAGAAAGAATTGGGATCGATCAAATTTTTCAAAATCGGGAAATGCGAGGAAATATGCGTTTTAAGAACCCTTGATTACAAAAAAAAAAAAAGTTGTTTCAAGAACATCGTCTGTTATGTTTGTTACATGGTTTTACTTAACTTGAGATCTCTGTTTGTTTTTAATTTTTGTACGATGTGATTTTCTTTTCTTTTTCAATTATTTGCTGTCATCTCACAAACAGTAGGTAAATATGTTTATAACAGAAAGTTGTGTGATGTTCACAACAGATATTTTTATCATCCATTTTCTCTCTTTTGAATAGAGCATATAAGTTTTATATGTATGTTGATAATGGTAATATATATCTATGCCTGGATAACATGTCTGGTAGGTAAACTTCAAACAAAAGTCACAGATACTGCGTATCCCCAAAAACACACTGAAAAAATCAGCTACAATAAGAAGACACAAAATTGTCAACATTTTTAAATAGAATTCAGTAATGAATACCTATGGTACTACAGTCTTATTTATTGCAAGTAGGTATTAGGCAAAAGAAGGTACAAATCTGGGTTTTAACTAATTTTTAAAGTGGCTTAATCTTACCTTGCTGGGGTCTAAGGGGTTATCACTTAAATGTATAATAGGTCCAGGGTGCGTTTTCATACAACTGTGAACAAACCAAAATCGTTCATTTGTCAAACAGTGGCTTTTTGGGCAATTTCACTATTCACTCACTAGATCTTGTTACAATTACAATTAAAATGTTGCATTTTTTAAAAAGGGAAAAATAATAATCCAACATACTCGTATAGTATCCCGGTGTAGGCTAAGTCATGTGTTGTAAAAGCCATTACACATCTGAAGCTTCTATCCCGGCCAGATATTCCCTTTCATCCTGAGTCCCGACACCTACCACCTATTACTTACACATCTATTGCTTTGTTCCAGTTGATAATATAACCAGAGAGTGTGAATGACTCGATGTTCACAACATGAATATTGCCCTTCTCCGTTCCAACATACAGCCATTTGCTTTGAAGTGGAAGATGAATATAAGTGATCCTGTTGCGAGGAAAAGAAAAACAAGAGAGGAGCTCATTAAAATACACTACATTAGATAGAAACATAAAAACAGATGTTGATAAAATGTAAATACATAAGAAAAACAAGAGAGGAGCTCATTAAAATACACTACATTAGATAGAAACATAAAAACAGATGTTGATAAAATGTAAATACATAAAAAAGGCAACTTGTATATTCAACAATGTTTTTTAACAGTATATGAATATTTCAAATTCTTGGCAACAAGTTTCATAATTTTGTATATGACAGCTAAATTGGTACGTTATTTTGACAACAAAAGTGTCAAGGGGTTTTTTGTTGGCCACCAAAGTAAAAACTCGCAGATAAAGCAGAATATAAAATATGGTAGCTTTTTCGTTTGACAAGTAGAATGGGTAGTTCTATTACAGCTTATAATAAATAATGCGCTCGACATGTTTTCATGTTGGCGATATATTGAAAGTTGGAAGTGGAAATTTTGTGAAGCATCTCCTCACATCAGCATCAAACTAATCAAATCAGACTACTGAGAAACCTTAGCCTGACGGAAAAGCAGAAAATGACTTTAGGATAGAGGACTAATCTATAATATTAAAACTGTCATTGTTGACATAGACATCAATCATGTTACCATCTCCTTCTCCTTCAGCTTCTCCACAATCTATCCCTTATTGTTTCTCAATTTATATCGAGGAGAAACTTTCATTACGTGAACGTAGAACAATCATGAAACCACATGTTTACCAAAATCTAGGCAAAACTTCTATCGGACATGTTCACCAAAGGATCAATAGCGGTAAGCGCTTTACCAAGGAATCTGGGTTACAAAGTACCTATCTACGAGAGAGAATGAAAATATTCCGTTGAGCAAGTAAAACGATGTTAGAAGTGTATGATGAGCAAAATAAGAGAAGAGACAGGATTAAAAATAATTAAATAGGAGCAGACTAAAGAGAATGTCTGGAAGAAAAGATGACGTAGAGAAGGAAGACTCAGGTGTGCAGATGCCAGATAGTGCGGATACTTAAGAAGAATGAATAATGAAACACTACCCAGTACCCATAACCCATGGAAATGAACAAAGTCTAATAGAAACAGAAAGAGACGAGGCCAAGATGAAAACCTGAATAAACACAACTGGATACAAACATGTACCTTTAAACAAGAAAACACGGAAATGGACTGAAATAAACTACAAAATTAAAGATTACTACTAATAATAAGAAACATAAAATAAAAATTACTTATGTATGAAAGATGTCTTCAGCTTGTGTAGAAAAGATAAAGATACCTTCAACTTGTGTATAAAAGATATCTTTAACTTTAGCGCATAAACTGTCAAAATATACAGGAACTTGGCTAGACTGCAGCTGTAAAGGGACTTTTCAGTTATATGCTAGCATTGCTAGCAGTAAAAATAAGATGCATTTTATTCTATAACGCGATAGAGACACGAAAGAGTTTGAAGAAATATGGATTGTCAGAATTGCGTTCAAATGAAGAGACTAGCTCAAGATCAGAATAAGTAGAGTAACTACGAACTACTGAGTGCTAGTGATAACCAATCTAAGCAGTAACTTGGTGGTCAGTTGTTAAACTCAACGACTAAAAAGGAAAAGGAAAATTATCTTGTTTAACATTGCATTGCAAACGGCCATCTCCCTGAATCAATGTTTAATGTGGCAACTGGTATTCAAACTTTCAAACCTCAGTCTCCTCGGTTACGGATACAAATGGAACTGGAACTCAATCAATACTTGGCGAATAATAAACGTAGAAGTTGACTTGGGAAAACCACTTCTGTTAAATAAATAAAATTAATAGAATGGAACCACAAACTTACCTTTCACGCTGAAATTTGAGACTGTGCACGATTTCGGGTCGTTTCTGTCTGAAATTCCAGAGATGCAACGAGTCGTCCGCAGTTGCAGTGATGAGTGCACCCTCATTGGTGAGGAATTGCATCTGTATGACCGCTGCATCTGTTTCATGACGAACATGTGCATCTACCCCCGGCCTTCCCAATCTGAGGAACGATAATTGGCTAAGGAATTCTCTACAAAAGGACATTCTCGGGTACTAAAAATGGCGATAAAAGCAACGATACGATACTAACTTACTTTCCATGTCCGTGAGATAGCCATAGGAGAAACGATAAAGCTCATTTATTTCAGATAACGAGAATATGTGGCCCGTTTCGACCGTTGAAAAAGTGCAGGATGTGTAGAAAATACTGCTAGGGTATACTGAAACTGAGGATTATATATCTAATAATGGGTTTCGTCAGCTTACTTGGAGATTCTACTAACTGAAAATTTTGGCAAACATAGCTACCTACTAGAAATGTTTCAATCAGAAACATTTAACTCATCATAACAAAAAGTTGTCTAACAAATCAAAACACGAAATCTTCAGTTGTTGATATCGCAAATGATATTGGTGAAACCAAGCCTTATAATTTATAATCAAGTCCTGTCATCAGCTCAATGCAAATCAAAATGTTTGAATTATTTCAATTGGTATTTATCTTACCAACGCCCTTTGCAACACCCTGTATAGAGACAGTGGTATGTGAAAGTTTTGAAATGATGCGATTTAAGTAACTCGGGGACATTATTTACTAGAAAACTTTTCGAATTTTTTCTCAGTAAAAAAAGAGAATTCAAAGTTGAATTTTATGTAGGACAAACTTAATTTTCTTTATTATTCATTATTTGTTCGTCTTTCTTTTCTTTTTATCTCGTTGGGGATTATAACAGTAATGTTTACTGTATGGTTTTGTAAAGGATACAATCGCAAGGATCCGGTCTTGGTTCCGATCGCTAACAATTTCTGGATTGGATCGAAAGCGATCGCTGTAGGCTGATATGGAAACCCATGGCGGAAGGTCTGCAACAAAGTAAACAACATTTTAACATCAATAACAAACAACTCAAATGTTTCAAGTCATCATAGAAAACCACGCTTCTTAATTTCATTTCTACAACATTATTTTTAGCCCATGGTTGAAGGGTTTGTCGATTATTTGCCACTATTTTGTAAAAAGGTAAGAGATGTAAACACGAAAAAGTGTGTGAAAAGTGGATTCACCTCAAATTTTAACTTCAAGAGTTCGACAGTACCTACTTGTTTTGATTTTTAGATTTTTTTCGTCGATATTTACAAGAGGCCAAAAATTTTATTTTTATTCTTCTATGAATCGTGTGTCGTGTGATAATCACTCAAGATTTTTTTTTTCCAATGGGTATTATTCCGGGCTCAATAAATGAATAAACTGAGATAAAACTGTCCCTTGACTAATATGGGTGAGAAGAGATACAATATTCAATTAAATTCACCTTTTTCCCAACTCCGATAACGTTTTTCGAATTAAATTTACCTAAACTCCTCATTTACTTCAACACTAGCAGCTAGAAAATCCTTTTCCAAACCCCGTCAACACATTTTCAGGCAAAAAAGTTGAAAACTTTCAAACTAACTACCAATATTAGAAATTTAATAACTTAAGTAAACAAACAAAGTTGTGTACACAACACTTGGTAAAACAAATCAAAATTCTAGATCTCTGTTTGTTTTTAATTTTTGTACGATGTGATTTTCTTTTCTTTTTCAATTATTTGCTGTCATCTCACAAACAGTAGGTAAATATGTTTATAACAGAAAGTTGTGTGATGTTCACAACAGATATTTTTATCATCCATTTTCTCTCTTTTGAATAGAGCATATAAGTTTTATATGTATGTTGATAATGGTAATATATATCTATGCCTGGATAACATGTCTGGTAGGTAAACTTCAAACAAAAGTCACAGATACTGCGTATCCCCAAAAACACACTGAAAAAATCAGCTACAATAAGAAGACACAAAATTGTCAACATTTTTAAATAGAATTCAGTAATGAATACCTATGGTACTACAGTCTTATTTATTGCAAGTAGGTATTAGGCAAAAGAAGGTACAAATCTGGGTTTTAACTAATTTTTAAAGTGGCTTAATCTTACCTTGCTGGGGTCTAAGGGGTTATCACTTAAATGTATAATAGGTCCAGGGTGCGTTTTCATACAACTGTGAACAAACCAAAATCGTTCATTTGTCAAACAGTGGCTTTTTGGGCAATTTCACTATTCACTCACTAGATCTTGTTACAATTACAATTAAAATGTTGCATTTTTTAAAAAGGGAAAAATAATAATCCAACATACTCGTATAGTATCCCGGTGTAGGCTAAGTCATGTGTTGTAAAAGCCATTACACATCTGAAGCTTCTATCCCGGCCAGATATTCCCTTTCATCCTGAGTCCCGACACCTACCACCTATTACTTACACATCTATTGCTTTGTTCCAGTTGATAATATAACCAGAGAGTGTGAATGACTCGATGTTCACAACATGAATATTGCCCTTCTCCGTTCCAACATACAGCCATTTGCTTTGAAGTGGAAGATGAATATAAGTGATCCTGTTGCGAGGAAAAGAAAAACAAGAGAGGAGCTCATTAAAATACACTACATTAGATAGAAACATAAAAACAGATGTTGATAAAATGTAAATACATAAAAAAGGCAACTTGTATATTCAACAATGTTTTTTAACAGTATATGAATATTTCAAATTCTTGGCAACAAGTTTCATAATTTTGTATATGACAGCTAAATTGGTACGTTATTTTGACAACAAAAGTGTCAAGGGGTTTTTTGTTGGCCACCAAAGTAAAAACTCGCAGATAAAGCAGAATATAAAATATGGTAGCTTTTTCGTTTGACAAGTAGAATGGGTAGTTCTATTACAGCTTATAATAAATAATGCGCTCGACATGTTTTCATGTTGGCGATATATTGAAAGTTGGAAGTGGAAATTTTGTGAAGCATCTCCTCACATCAGCATCAAACTAATCAAATCAGACTACTGAGAAACCTTAGCCTGACGGAAAAGCAGAAAATGACTTTAGGATAGAGGACTAATCTATAATATTAAAACTGTCATTGTTGACATAGACATCAATCATGTTACCATCTCCTTCTCCTTCAGCTTCTCCACAATCTATCCCTTATTGTTTCTCAATTTATATCGAGGAGAAACTTTCATTACGTGAACGTAGAACAATCATGAAACCACATGTTTACCAAAATCTAGGCAAAACTTCTATCGGACATGTTCACCAAAGGATCAATAGCGGTAAGCGCTTTACCAAGGAATCTGGGTTACAAAGTACCTATCTACGAGAGAGAATGAAAATATTCCGTTGAGCAAGTAAAACGATGTTAGAAGTGTATGATGAGCAAAATAAGAGAAGAGACAGGATTAAAAATAATTAAATAGGAGCAGACTAAAGAGAATGTCTGGAAGAAAAGATGACGTAGAGAAGGAAGACTCAGGTGTGCAGATGCCAGATAGTGCGGATACTTAAGAAGAATGAATAATGAAACACTACCCAGTACCCATAACCCATGGAAATGAACAAAGTCTAATAGAAACAGAAAGAGACGAGGCCAAGATGAAAACCTGAATAAACACAACTGGATACAAACATGTACCTTTAAACAAGAAAACACGGAAATGGACTGAAATAAACTACAAAATTAAAGATTACTACTAATAATAAGAAACATAAAATAAAAATTACTTATGTATGAAAGATGTCTTCAGCTTGTGTAGAAAAGATAAAGATACCTTCAACTTGTGTATAAAAGATATCTTTAACTTTAGCGCATAAACTGTCAAAATATACAGGAACTTGGCTAGACTGCAGCTGTAAAGGGACTTTTCAGTTATATGCTAGCATTGCTAGCAGTAAAAATAAGATGCATTTTATTCTATAACGCGATAGAGACACGAAAGAGTTTGAAGAAATATGGATTGTCAGAATTGCGTTCAAATGAAGAGACTAGCTCAAGATCAGAATAAGTAGAGTAACTACGAACTACTGAGTGCTAGTGATAACCAATCTAAGCAGTAACTTGGTGGTCAGTTGTTAAACTCAACGACTAAAAAGGAAAAGGAAAATTATCTTGTTTAACATTGCATTGCAAACGGCCATCTCCCTGAATCAATGTTTAATGTGGCAACTGGTATTCAAACTTTCAAACCTCAGTCTCCTCGGTTACGGATACAAATGGAACTGGAACTCAATCAATACTTGGCGAATAATAAACGTAGAAGTTGACTTGGGAAAACCACTTCTGTTAAATAAATAAAATTAATAGAATGGAACCACAAACTTACCTTTCACGCTGAAATTTGAGACTGTGCACGATTTCGGGTCGTTTCTGTCTGAAATTCCAGAGATGCAACGAGTCGTCCGCAGTTGCAGTGATGAGTGCACCCTCATTGGTGAGGAATTGCATCTGTATGACCGCTGCATCTGTTTCATGACGAACATGTGCATCTACCCCCGGCCTTCCCAATCTGAGGAACGATAATTGGCTAAGGAATTCTCTACAAAAGGACATTCTCGGGTACTAAAAATGGCGATAAAAGCAACGATACGATACTAACTTACTTTCCATGTCCGTGAGATAGCCATAGGAGAAACGATAAAGCTCATTTATTTCAGATAACGAGAATATGTGGCCCGTTTCGACCGTTGAAAAAGTGCAGGATGTGTAGAAAATACTGCTAGGGTATACTGAAACTGAGGATTATATATCTAATAATGGGTTTCGTCAGCTTACTTGGAGATTCTACTAACTGAAAATTTTGGCAAACATAGCTACCTACTAGAAATGTTTCAATCAGAAACATTTAACTCATCATAACAAAAAGTTGTCTAACAAATCAAAACACGAAATCTTCAGTTGTTGATATCGCAAATGATATTGGTGAAACCAAGCCTTATAATTTATAATCAAGTCCTGTCATCAGCTCAATGCAAATCAAAATGTTTGAATTATTTCAATTGGTATTTATCTTACCAACGCCCTTTGCAACACCCTGTATAGAGACAGTGGTATGTGAAAGTTTTGAAATGATGCGATTTAAGTAACTCGGGGACATTATTTACTAGAAAACTTTTCGAATTTTTTCTCAGTAAAAAAAGAGAATTCAAAGTTGAATTTTATGTAGGACAAACTTAATTTTCTTTATTATTCATTATTTGTTCGTCTTTCTTTTCTTTTTATCTCGTTGGGGATTATAACAGTAATGTTTACTGTATGGTTTTGTAAAGGATACAATCGCAAGGATCCGGTCTTGGTTCCGATCGCTAACAATTTCTGGATTGGATCGAAAGCGATCGCTGTAGGCTGATATGGAAACCCATGGCGGAAGGTCTGCAACAAAGTAAACAACATTTTAACATCAATAACAAACAACTCAAATGTTTCAAGTCATCATAGAAAACCACGCTTCTTAATTTCATTTCTACAACATTATTTTTAGCCCATGGTTGAAGGGTTTGTCGATTATTTGCCACTATTTTGTAAAAAGGTAAGAGATGTAAACACGAAAAAGTGTGTGAAAAGTGGATTCACCTCAAATTTTAACTTCAAGAGTTCGACAGTACCTACTTGTTTTGATTTTTAGATTTTTTTCGTCGATATTTACAAGAGGCCAAAAATTTTATTTTTATTCTTCTATGAATCGTGTGTCGTGTGATAATCACTCAAGATTTTTTTTTTCCAATGGGTATTATTCCGGGCTCAATAAATGAATAAACTGAGATAAAACTGTCCCTTGACTAATATGGGTGAGAAGAGATACAATATTCAATTAAATTCACCTTTTTCCCAACTCCGATAACGTTTTTCGAATTAAATTTACCTAAACTCCTCATTTACTTCAACACTAGCAGCTAGAAAATCCTTTTCCAAACCCCGTCAACACATTTTCAGGCAAAAAAGTTGAAAACTTTCAAACTAACTACCAATATTAGAAATTTAATAACTTAAGTAAACAAACAAAGTTGTGTACACAACACTTGGTAAAACAAATCAAAATTCTAATTAAAGGAGCGACAGCACCTGGCCAAAAAAAAATCACTTTTTTGCACATGAGCAGTCCCCACTGCCTCGAAAACATCAATTCACTTCATCGATCGACGGCCGTCCACTATGTTTTTAATAATTTTAAGCTATGTGTATCTACAGCTTAACAATATCAGAATGCAATCTTATAACTGCAGTAAATTGAAAGGTGGGATAATTTCAGTAGGGAGTGGGAGTCATTTTTTAATATTTATTGAAGACAGAATTCTCACACAGTGGTCTTTTTCACCATTTCCGCCATTCTGTTCCAATGGCGTACAGTCCTGAGCAGTGCAGAAGATAAATATAGAAATCTACAGTTTCATTAACCAAAAAATATATATAGTTCCTTAGAGAGAATCTAGTCATTCAGGGAAAAGAAAGAGTATAAAATAGAATATACCGTGTTTATACTGCCGAAATGAGACTGAAAAGTCCCTTTACTTCTGCAGTCTAAAAAGAGGTTCAGGGGAAAAGAAAGTTTTTTTTTAACCTTTGAATCTCAGCCAAGTTTTTCAGTCACGCTGAGCTTCAAGCTTAACCCATCTTTTGGGACTGTTGCCCCTACACCTAAGCCTTAGAGTGGGCTTGTTGTGTATGACGCTGAGCCTTTGTTGTAACCATGTTGTATTGAGATTTCTTTCGCTCTGAGCATTGGTTCAAACTCTGTTGTTTTAAGATTTAATTCAAGCTGAACCTTTATTCTAGAATCGTAGATTCATATAAGCTTAACCCAACAATTTTTCAAGCCTCAGTAACCAATGTCCTTGTTGTTTTCGGATTTCAGTCATGCTGACGGCAGTGTCAAGTTCTGGGACGCCAGTGCCGGCAATCTCCAAGTCCTCTACAAGCTGAAGACGGCCAAAGTTTTCGAGAAGCCCAGGACCCGCTCCGTAGATGACATGGATGATGATCCATTCGCCGTGCAACTGATATCCCTCTGCCCCGAATCTCGAAAGCTGGCCGTTGTAGGCGCCAGCTCCTACGTCATAATTTTTAAATTTAGAAAACTTGAATCTCCTTCAGAAACTAGTGTGAGTAATCTTTACTTCTTTGCGAGACAGTTGAAATCAGTGCTTTAATCACCTGTTTTTTTTTTTTTTTTTTTTTTTTTTTTTTTTTTTTTTTTTTTTTTTTTTTGAACAAAACCGGTGATGTTGGATTTTTCCGCATGTTTAACGAAAGACAAATCATCAAAAATTTCCGGCAGGGTAGAAGAGCTCACTAAGTGAGAATCCTGCCATTAAAGCCTATAAAAATGATAAAAGAAGAAAAAAAAATGAAAAAATAAATAAAAACATGACAAACAGTTAAATTTTCTTTCCAATCTGGTATCCGCTCTAAACAGCAAACAAAATTCACGACACAAAAAAAAGGAGTAAAAAAATCAGGCCGACAACAATGTTCTTTTGTTTCTGTGAACTTTCCGCTGTTGACTACAACAGGAAACGTATCCAACATAAAATTGAAATAGTTACATTCCCGCTACATCCTCTTTTTGCATTGTATCTTTGAGAGCTGACGATAAACAAAACTTGTACATATTTTGTAACAGGAGTGACGGAAACAAAGCGAGAGTTGTACTGTCCTAACTTACTTAACAGACTGTGACGGTCAACCTCAGGAACAAATTTCCTTCGGTAGTCCGTTATTGATTATGCCGCCGGGGTTTTAAACCCCATGATAATTGTGATTTGTGATCGATCTATTTTAAAGAGAGATATTCTGAGACTAGTGTTTTTATTTCGTATAAGCCCAACTTTTAGGGCTGTTTATACCTATACCTAAGCCTCAGAGTGGGCAGAAAATGAAAAGAGCAAGGGAAAACAGGGTTTTTATTTAGGTAATAAATTAATTACCATTGGGTTGTATGAAAAACGAATAATAATACTTCACTTTAGCTTATGGGTAGAATTTATTTATTTGTTACATTACAAAAAGGTCTAGTTTCGCCAGTGAGGACATCTTCAGCAATAAATTGGTTTATTTACAAGTAGATATTTATATTGCCTTTTTATATGAATTTATTTATCCCAGGGCAACTTGAAGCGAGCTATTTTAATAACATTAGTGACAAATCATTTTCATCGGAAAAGGCACGAGTCATTCTATTTGTCGAGCAAGGAAAAGTGAAATATTGGTGCATTTGCAGATTGTTGTTTGACCTAGATCCTAGATAGTTAATTTATTTTTCTTCTTCTGACTGGTTATTCGTTTGACAAATACAATAAATACATAAACATATCGATGATTTTTTTCCGACTTGGTTGAAACTGTGTGACAAGTTTTATCAATGAATGTAGGAGTATTGGAGTATAGCTCCACACTGCCTCGAAAACATCAATTCACTTCATCGATCGACGGCCGTCCACTATGTTTTTAATAATTTTAAGCTATGTGTATCTACAGCTTAACAATATCAGAATGCAATCTTATAACTGCAGTAAATTGAAAGGTGGGATAATTTCAGTAGGGAGTGGGAGTCATTTTTTAATATTTATTGAAGACAGAATTCTCACACAGTGGTCTTTTTCACCATTTCCGCCATTCTGTTCCAATGGCGCTGTTCCAATGGCGTACAGTCCTGAGCAGTGCAGAAGATAAATATAGAAATCTACAGTTTCATTAACCAAAAAATATATATAGTTCCTCTATCCAGTTACATATAATTCGGATTATAATAAAATTCACTCCAATCGTTTGTTTTTCAGGGAGAATACTCCCTGCCTGTGAAAGTGAGAAGTGGTATTCAGAAGAAACCTCCCGGATTCCAAGCTCACCTGGTGTGTTTGAATTCTGCGCCCAGTGGAGAGCAGTGTGTTAACATCACAGCGCTTACCCTAAATTCCTCCTATGGCCTGTGAGTATTTTTTCTTCTTATTATTTTACTTATTCATTATTATTTTTTCAAGTGGTTTTGATAGAGGGATCTGTGAATACTGAGGTCTCATCATCCCGAAAACGGATTGTTGATTGAAGACTCACTAACTTTGTGAAGGTCCAATCTAACTATTGGATTGTATGGAAAACTAATACTACTCCACTTTTCTCCCAATATTTCAGTTCAATTGTTATGTAAATCCTTAATATTTTACCTTTTCTTTTCCCAGCATCGCATTTGTGCACGAAAATTCATACTAATTCCATTTTTTTTTCATAGCATCGCGTAGGGAAATTCATACAAAGTCTATTATTTTTACAGAAATTTATACAAATCCTTTTCACAGCATAGTGCACGCAAATTTATACAAATCATATTTTCCCATCATCCCGTACAGAAATTTACACACACGATTTTCTTTCCCCAGCATCGCGTACGGAACAGAAACCAGTGTGGTAATCGTCGACCTAATACAGAAGTGTTGTGTTCTCAACATCGCCACTCCAGATCTGTACGGTGCCTCCGATCCTTACCAGAGAGTCCCCCGCTCACCCAAACGCACAAATCCCGATTCCGAATGTCTGCCAACCGAACGCTGTCGATCCCCGAGTACTGATCAGGTAGGCAAACCACACTTTGACTGGACTGTGTTCTGATTTGGATTGCTGGTAGACAGAATCACGTAGGCGGAGTTAGAATCGATTATAAACAAAATTATATCACTATCGGTGGCACAAGCATTGCTTTTACGGATGAGAATACCAATGTATACCATTTATATGAAGTTTTAATGTTCTGTTCGATATGTTGTATTATGTATCAATAAATGGAAACTTAAATATTAAATTTATTAATTACTAAAGAGGTGCTCTATTAAACTGTTAGTATAATGGAACAACTTGTTCCAAGCTGATATTCTAAATAAAGCACTACTTATTAGACTTATATGTTTTATACTTCGAGTATCCTAGATCCGCCTACGGTAGAAAAATCTTCTTCATATTCCCCCGATTGAAGTCTGTACTATCCTAACCACTTTATCTTTTCCAGGGGTTTGCTAACAGTGACTGAAGATATTTAGAGTGCAAACATAGCACCGTATTTATTCTCTCCTTGCTTTTCATGTTCATTCCTTGTAGATCTTTTATGTCTTATCTGATCTAATGCTTGTGTTGTTTTCAAAACTGATTCGTACATCGGGACTTGCAGAATCCTTAGTTCTCTTAAAATTAAGCTTAGTTACTTTTGGAAAAATTATGTTTGCATGAAAAAGTGCTTTCTTTTCTTCCAAATTTATTGATTTATGTCTTATCTGATCTAATGCTTGTGTTGTTTTCAAAACTGATTCGTACATCGGGACTTGCAGAATCTTTAGTTCTCTTAAAATTAAGCTTAGTTACTTTTGGAAAAATTATGTTTGCATGAAAAAGTGCTTTCTTTTCTTCCAAATTTATTGATTAATAAGTTGAAAAAAAGCAGGATAATTGAATATAGACTCTAACGAAAGTGGCACTGATCTATATGGAAAATCACGCGATTCTTTATTGTATGTATAAATCACAACACGTGTTTTGCGTCCGTTTTATCTTAACGTGTTGATTGTAAATTATTACATTTAACTTTAACTTGTAGCTCTCACAATAATGTGAACTCCTATACTTTTGAAAATTCACCCAAGCATTAGGTCACATAATGAACATCTACAATGTCATAGGATATGTATAGGTCCATCCATCGTAAGTTCTGTATTAGGTATAAAATAATTACTCTTACATTTAAATGTTCTTCTGTTGTAGTCTACTTAAACGACATAACAAAAAATACTCCAAATTAGGAGTACGTTCATTTAGAATGAAAGATTATTTTTCCTCTTAAACCCTATCCTGTAGTTCTGTAGTCACATTCTTCTAATGGAAAATACTACAACTGCTTTGTACCGTGTATAAGCATGTAACCACTACGTTACAAAACAGGATTGAAAGATTATTTTCCTCTTAAACCCTATCCTTCAGTTCTGTAGTCACATTCTTCTAATGGAAAATACTACAACTGCTTTGTACCGTGTATAAGCATGTAACCACTACGTTACAAAACAGGAAGTAAAGTAAACTAAAGGTTTTTGCAAAAGCTTGATTTAAACACCATTTGTATATTTACAAGGTCGTAGACAAAGACTGCGATACGGAGGATGATAGCACATCGCCTGATGCCGAAGTACCTGAAGTAGCAGAGGAAGCTCTCAGCCTCACTCTATGCAACCATGAAGAAGAAGATAAAGAAAAGACTGTGATAACTCCTGAACCCGAAATTGAAACTGATGGTGCTGCTAAAGCGAAACCTGGAAAATGGAAAGGTTTCAGCTTCAAGAAACAATTGAGTCGAGTAGATTTAAATCTGAAAAACACATTCGCTCCAAGCAATGTGAATAATAACAGTAATAATAACAACAACCATGTAAATAAAACTACAACTGAGTCCGACACAGAAGTACCTGAGACCCCAGAGGTTGAAGAGATGACTACTATTGAATAATAACAACAACCATGTAAATAAAACTACAACTGAGTCCGACACAGAAGTACCTGAGACCCCAGAGGTTGAAGAGATGACTACTAGTGAGGCCAATGAACCAGTCAAGAAATGTACGAGGCCAACGCAACTAGAACTTTTTGATAGAACACCTAAGAAACGAGTATCCCTCATAGAAAAGAACCAAACGCAGCCAGCTCGAGATACAAGATTGCTGTCCGTACCAAATATATCATTTCGAAAGCCAAGACACTCGAGAAATAGTCAATTTTCAAATTTGATACGTAAGCTTAGTAAGTATGTCTCTTCTATTTCATAAGCATTAGTTGTGGTGGTAGAAATTCTTATTGTAGATGGTTGAATTGCTATGAAGTCTTAAATTAGAACATAGAGGAGTTGGATAATGATTCCACTTGCAAGTTAGTTTCGACTTGCAAGTATTAGTTACCTTTCCAAGTTTTGCTCTTAGAGATGATTCGAAACTATTGATATATTTCAGGATCATACCTAATTTCCATTTTAGTGTGTGTTATTTAATTTTGTAAAATTGTTATTTATGTAGCATGTACCAGTAGTAAATTGAGGTATTTGGATAATTGATCTTTTAACATTAAGAAAGACACCATGGTTATTTCAGGATCATACCTAATTTCCATTTTAGTGTGTGTTATTTAATTCTGTAAAATTGTTATTTATGTAGCATGTACCAGTAGTAAATTGAGGTATTTGGATAATTGATCTTTTAACATTAAGAAAGACACCATGGTTGTGAGTCTAGTAGAATTATTAACAATCGAATAGTTGGTGAAACTTGGAGTGTGATGATTTTTTGGGTAAGGTCATACATTTGTAACAAAGCAAGATAAAAGATACGAGTATTAATGGAATTCTAATTTTTGGAATTAATATTTTATTGTCGGAAATTTTATTGTTAATAATTACTGAACGAATTAGTAGGTAATAAAAAACCTGACTTCTTTAGAGACATGTACGTTAGCTTCAAAATATCCTATTTAGAATACATTCATACGATAATAGAAGTTTTGCTATTTATAAAACGCACAAAGAGACTTTACAAAAGGACGTATTCAACCCCTGTAGACAAAACATTTCGCAGACAAATCAAATCTATACAGCCTCTATGTTCTAATTATAACTAATTGAAAACTAACATTGTATATTACTTTTCATTTTTTACAATATAATCTTATTGATAAGTTATAGTTATTTTCAATATTTCAAGCTATCAGTAACTTTAGTAACTTCTGGCAACAAACTTAACCTGCATTGAGGAATGTTGATAAATATTTTGAGTTCAAATGAAATAAGCTAGAACATCCTACTTTTTTCTACAGCTTTGTTTGTTTTTTAGTTTTCTTTTTAATGTGATGTCAATGTTTTTGAACATAACACACCACATTAATTTTAACATAAAAACAGCCTCTATACATTCAAGTGTTCTATTCTCGTTCCAAGTTTGTACTATACTTTGTAGTACTTTGTCAGAAACCTGTTTGTAATCCAGGAAATTATATACAAAAGGTTTATTTAACACAAAAAAACACTTCTATTTATTTTGTTACACCAGAATAGAATATTTGAAGTAAATATCTGGCATGAAGTAAACGGAAAAAGCACGGAATCATCCCTAATTTAGATGAAATGTCTTCTATTGCAATATTATCAATCTAAAGAAATTTCGTTTCGATTTTCCGCGAGGTAGTCTGTCTTTAGTAATCACTTTGAAATATTTTTGCTATTGATATGGTTTAACAAGATTAGTTTTTGATTTTTACTAAGTAAATAAATTCTTTACTGGATGTGATTTTATTGAAGTAGGTTTTTCTCATTTTGTTTTGAAAATTTAAATAAAGAAACAACCCTTAAAATTGCAAAATTATGTAAAAGTGATTGAACGAGAAAAAGAAGGAAATTTGAACTAATTCTAATACCCATGTTGTTGCATTTAATTTTAATAAATTCTCAGTTGATTACCTCACGGTTATGAAAAATATCAAGCACCTACTTTGTTATATGAACCTCCGTAACTTTGTCTTGTTTTAAACATTTAAGGGCTGTTTCTCTTAAACCAAGATATTAAATAATACTAAAGTAGACTTCAATGCTTTCAAAGCATTTCTGGACTTTGCTATATCAATATGTAATATGAACCTCCGTAACTTTGTCTTGTTTTAAACATTTAAGGGGTGTTTCTCTTAAACCAAGATATTAAATAATACTAAAGTAGACTTCAATGCTTTCAAAGCATTTCTGGACTTTGCTATATCAATATGTAAATAATGAGAATTAAAAACAAAAATAATTTATATAGCACATGATTGGTCGGTTTCCCTTATTTTCCTTTTAACGTATGTTTGATATGCATGGCACCTCTTGGTATCCTCTTAATGGAATAATATATGGACTCACATCTTTCTCTGGAATAAACCTGATTGTGCGGACTTTCTAGAGCTGCTGCAGGTGAATTTTTAGAGAAACTGAGGAGGTTGAAATATACTAGTGAGGGTGCTTCGAGGTTCCATCAAGACCCGGGGATAGCAGCTTAACTCCAAACACAAAAAGTAGGCTTCGGTGTAGGGGCGAACAGCACTAAAGGATGGGTTAAGCTACTACGAATCTAATCTAATCTTGATATGCAATTAATTACTGTTTTGAAAATAATGACAAATTCGGCTTTCATTAGAAATAAAGTTGAAAAGTTAAAATTGATTTAGTAGATGGACGAGTTGTGTGGAAGGTGTAGGGGCGAACAGCACTAAAGGATGGGTTAAGCTACTACGAATCTAATCTAATCTCGATATGCAATTAATTACTGTTTTGAAAATAATGACAAATTCGGCTTTTATTAGAAATAAAGTTGAAAAGTTAAAATTGATTTAGTAGATGGACGAGTTGTGTGGAACTTTCAATTTTCCACGTATTTGTCCTAAATATATACAGCCCCTTGTGTAACTGACTGACTCACGTATACAAATTCTAACCCACTTCTAGATGAGCTAGGAAGATGCGGTATTGTGTGGAACTTTCAATTTTCCACGTATTTGTTTTTATCAATACAATTTGATTGTATTTTAGTTTTTGCTCATTTGTTTCATTTGCGTTTATCATTCGTGAAAAACAATATTTTTTTCCGTATTACTACGAGTTTTGCATCGTTTTCCGTTAGCTTGAGTTTTAGTTCTGCATTACATTTTAACTTGTACTATTTTTAATCATGCAAAATAAAATAATAAATAGTTGTGTATAATATTAAATTTCTAGACATGACCCCTGTAGCTTTGTAAACTTTTCCTTCTATGCAATATAAAAGGGTTGTTAATTTTCACCATAAACTACGACTCTGCACATTGCATTTCACACCTCTACAACTCGAGTCCTTATAGTTCATTTCATCATTTATCAAGCACATAAATAGAATATTTTAATTGGTCTTCCGATTTCAAAATGTTACCTTCATTTGGGCTGCTCAGTGTAATGTTTGATTCTTCTTTCTCAGGCTCCTACTTCTTGCAACGCTTATCTTCACGACAATTCCATTGCTCTTGAGGAAGTTATGTTGTATAATAAAAGTTTCATTTGGGAAAATGTAGTTTGTTCCACCTTGAGCATTTTCTTCATGGTTTCTCTGCCCTATTTTCGTGAAAATAAATATTATTTCGTCAGGTATTGAACTAATTTGGTTTTATTCCAGATTATATCTTTGGTACAATTTTTCCGGTCGCTTTTTCCGATAGTTCGTAGCATTATAATTTTGAAAAGTATGTAGGCATATTGTGTAATATTTGTATTAATCCTGTTCGTGAACTTTACTGATGAATACTCCATTAATATAATTATGCGAGCCAAGCAAGCAAGTCAATCAGTCTGATGGAATTAACCTGAAAATTGCAAAAATTATACCTCTACAAACAAACAAACATCCAGAGATCAAATTAAATAAAACCATCTAATAAACCATCGAATGCCAATTCTTCATTCCTCTTTCAATTTGAATTTTTCTTTTTTCTCAAATATCAATGAAATTTTCTATTCCTATTGTATTTAATATCTAAGTTACTGATAGCAGAAATCTGTGTTTTGCTTTATGTGGTAACTAACAAACCATTATACATATCATTCAATGTTTTTTCTCTCAAATATCAATGAAATTTTCTATTCCTATTGTACTTAATATCTAAGTTACTGATAGCAGAAATCTGTGTTTTGCTTTATGTGGTAACTAACAAACCATTATACATATCATTCAATGTTTTTTTCTGCCAGTATAAATAATTTATGTGCTAATAAATGTATGCGGGTGTATTATTTTTGTTACTAACATTATTAACATTTAATACTTGTTGGTTCTGTTTGTAAAACTGTAATGCATGTTTAACATAAATGTCAATGATAATAATTCTGTATTGTTAAATTTTCAATGTGGGTTTCAATTTTTTACATATTTTCGCTAAGGTCAAAAAACTACTCGTACAATTACGCAGATCATTGCTTTTGCTTAGTGCCTAAAATAAATTTTAAGATGCATTAGTTCCGGGGAAAAAAGGGTCTAATTTTGTGTAAAATTAAAACTTCAGAGAACAAGAAATGTTATTAATAAAATTGTTTTAGTTAAGATATCCATCGTTTGTACTCATATCTAGTAAAGAAGAACTGAAAGTAAATCTTAAAGAATCTTGTGATTCTCTTTCAGCTAAAATTCTTCTAAATGATGGATCTAACACACTGAGGGCTCCGTTTCTCAAAAAAATGGTGAAAACTTCAGAGAACAAGAAATGTTATTAATAAAATTGTTTTAGTTAAGATATCTATCGTTTGTACTCATATCTAGTAAAGAAGAACTGAAAGTAAATATTAAAGAATCTTGTGATTCTCTTTCAGCTAAAATTCTTCTAAATGATGGATCTAACACACTGAGGGCTCCGTTTCTCAAAAAAATGGTCGCTTAAAATCTGCCAGTCTGATTTTGTTTTCGGAAACATTGAAAATAATTTTCTTTGTACAGGGACACCTACCTATTTTCACAATCCTTCCGTTTTATGTATAATAATATTAAAATTTGGCAACGTCGCATTCCAAGTTGCAAAAAAGGTTTGTACACTCATACCAGACCATGTATTTGAGAAACAGAGACGGGTGATGTCAATTTGATCCAGCCAGATTATTTTACAACACCTACCTATTTTCACAATCCTTCCGTTTTATATATAATAATATTAAAATTTGGCAACGTCGCATTCCAAGTTACAAAAAAGGTTTGTACACTCATACCAGACCATGTATTTGAGAAACAGAGACGGGTGATGTCAATTTGATCCAGCCAGATTATTTTACAGGAGCATTATTAGGTGCTATGTATTTCAGTTAAATATGTAAACATGAACATTGACAGTCATGTTGTCGTGTGTTCATATTATATGAAACTATTCCAAACTGTCAAGTTTTCCACGACGCAAATTTTCAGCAATCTAATTTTCTCATCCCAGTGTGAATCCCATATTCTGCTTAGTACTATGATTTTCACACGAACTGACAACTTGAGAGATGATTGAAATATTTATCCAGAGCAGTACAAAGTAGCTATTTGAGATGAAGATTTAATGTCGAAGTTATTGTAAATTATAATTATGTCGTATTGTAGTACATTTTTACCTAC